>NW_006207517.1:291000-316041 GCF_000334495.1 Tupaia belangeri chinensis
TATATATATATATATATATATATACACACATATATATATGAGTGTGTGTGTGTGTGTGTGTGTGTATGCATGTATCTGTGTGTGTGTGCATTTATGCATGTGTAAAGTAGTAGTAGCAATAATAAATTTGCTTTGTTAGGATGTTTTAAATTTCAAGTGACAAAAATCTAACTAAAACTACCTTAAAACAAAAAGATACATCTAGCATGTCCCAAAGTGGGTCTGGTATCTGTCACTGCAAAATCTGAAGACAGATGACGCTATCAGAACTTGGCGCACTTCTTTCATGCCTTACATGGGTTTGTTTCAGTTACCTTCTTTCTTAGGCTCTTTCAGTGAGGAGACACGACACATGCTGGAAGCCTTAAGCCTTCAATGTCCTCATAAATCTGGGTTCTACGGCTGTTACTTTTTTAAAAGAGCAATCCCTCTTATGTTCTTTTGTTGATGACCTATTTCTTTTTAATCCTTTGTCTCCAGAAGCCTTTAGGATTTTCTCTCTATCCCTGCTGTTCTTCAATTTTGCAATGATTTGTTTTGTTGTTTGTCTTTATAAAACATATTGTGCTGCATACTCTTTAGACTCTGTTTCAATCTGGGAACTTAGATTATCCAAGCCTGGGAATCATTTTCATATTATTAAATCGATAATAACCTCACTTGTATTTTTTTCTTCCCTTTTCCTGAAATCCATATCATCTTAGTCAAGTGTTAGTAATCTTAAAAGTTACTTATTTTAATTTTAGGCTCCTTTATTATCCAATTTTTTATTGAAAATATGCAATAGTATTTTACTAAAATTGATCTATTAATTTATGTTTAAATTCTGATTTTTTCCCTATATCTAAATCTCCTCTACTAGAAAAGTGTTTATTTTTTTATGAAATGCAGTATCTTTTTTTATAAAATATGTCAAGATTATTTAACTTTATTTATTTTATTTTATTTGACAAGAAAGGGACAGAGTGAAATGGGGGGTGGGGAGCAAGAAAGTAAGCTGCCCGGTCAGGGACTCCAACTGCAGTCAGCCATGTGGGAGTCTAATGCCCATAACCACCATGCCCCCTGCTGGCCTCTATAAAATATTTCTTAAAACTTCATTTTGATTCATATATTTTTCTTTTTCTTCAAGTTTCCTTTATTCATCATTACATTTTTGTCTTACTTAAATCTCTTAAGTACAGGGACCAGAAGTTGGCATAATGGCTATGTCACTGGGCTCCCATGTAGTTGACTGTGGTTCGAGTCCTGGACACAGTGGCTTAAACTCACACTGGGTGTGTGTGTGTGCGTGCCCAAGATCCCAAGAGGAAAATGGAGAAGAAGGGATTGCGGCGTGGCCATCCCCCCTGGGGGGTGATTTCTCGCTTTCTGTCTCTATGTCTCTCTCTGTCTTTCTGGAGAGTGCGTGCGCCCTATAGCAAAAACCTCTCAAAAAAAAAAAATTAAGTATGAACTTTCCTTAAATGTCTAGTGATTGTGTCCAGTCATACCTAAGGAGGAGACTTTGCAAAATGTATTAAAAGTTCTGAGTGCATGAACAACTTGATGAAGGATGGGCTTACTCAAATGGATCCAAGCCATTTTACTAAAAAATTGTCGAAGGTCAGTATTGGAAAGTCTTTGCTTTTCCAGTTAAATGCACTTCTCTATTCTGATAGGAGAATGGAGAAGGAATTGCAATGTGGCCATCCTCCCAGGGTGACCTCTCACTTTCTCCCTCACTGTCTCTGTCTTTCTCTTTTCCCCTTGAGTGCATGTGCTCTAAGGCAAAAACTTTAAAAAAAAAAAAAAAAAAAAGAAAGTAGTTGTTTTCCAGTAGTCTTCCCACACACCCCCTTAGACAAAATTAGTTTTCACATAGTTTTTTCCTTTGTCAGGGCTCATATAAATGGTCTATTCCTACCCCTTGGGAGTGACTCATTTGGGCCCCCTTCCACTCAGCTAAAATCTTTGCCTCTTTCCTAATACGCTTTACTTATTGACCTCTCAGTTTTTCCACCTTTCTAATTCTTCCTGAACATTGGTCAAAAGTCTATACAAGTGTTGGGTCTGCTCACCCACTACCTTGCATCAGTAGTTAGGCATTCGCCAGCCTTCAGTCAGTTGAAAGCTTTATGATAGCTGAAGGATCTGCTTTCCCAGAGTATTAATTCACATAGCTGACAAGTTGGAGCTGGTTACTTGTGGAAATCAACAGTTTCTCTCCAATGGGGTCTACACTCATGATTTCTAAAGTGTCCTTAGAGCAAGTTGTTTATGTCACCCTGAAGCAGGTGAGCTAAGGCCAAGAGAAAGTCAAAATTCAGCCTTTTATGATCTGCCCTCAGAAGTTATTCGCTGCTACTTTCAGTTTTCTATTAATGTGTTAATTTTCATTCAGTGTGGGAAGGAATTACAGAAGGTCATGAGTATCAGAAGATGAAGATTATTGGAAATTATCTAGGAAAGTTCTTTAGTACAGGGGTTTGTATTCTTTTTGGGGGGATGGAGTATTTATTTATTTTATAATATTTGTTATTATTATTTTTAAATTTGACCAGATAGAGACAGAGAGAAAAAGAAAGTCAAAAAGCAAGCCTACAGGTCCCCACGCCACCTGTCAGCCCCAGGTGTTTCTATTCTTAATCTTTATCACTGAATAATGACATGAAAAGGGGGTAGATTTTTTTTTAGAATTTTATTCATATAGACAATAAGATATTTATGTATCTGTATCTATACATACACACATAGATGTACACAGAATACAGCATATTAGGAATTTTGGTGAGACCGGCAGGTGGTGTGGTGGTTAAGGTGACTCCAGTCACCTTAACCATCAACCACATGGTTGATGATGGTTCATTCAAGTCCCAGACTTGGGGGTTTGGGCTTGTTTTCTTACTTTCCTTCTGTCTCTCTGGTCAGCCAAAAACAAACAAACAAAATACACACAAACAAAACCCACAAAAATTGGCTTCAAATATGACAACCTCAGTGTTACAGCTACATTTCTCTGCAACATCTCTAATCTACCTTCCTTTGCATACTGGCATTGTATTCACACTGACTATTTTACAATGAGTTAATGACTGAAACACCTTAGACATTAGCTTTATCCAGAAAAAGCATCTGCCTAGTGAAACAAAAAGGTAATTTCCAATTGTTTTCTGCCCTTCAGATCTTAGCTTAAGATACATAACAAATATCCATTCATCTTTGTTAATTAAGAAAAGGAGTATTTCTAAAAATTGTATTCTGTTACTTTAGGAGTTTATAAAGCTGTATATTAAAGATGTTTGACATTAATGAAATGTATCACTATAAAATAAAATAAAATAAAAAGTTCAGGAAAATTAAAAAAAGAAAAGGAGCATTTCAAATTAGAAAATGAATGTTCTTTTCAAAAGAATGTCCTATTTATTTATATTTGTTGTTGTTGTTGTTAAAGGTTGCTTGCACCACTCCCCCAGGGAGACAGAGAAAAAGAGAAAGTGATAAAGCACCCCCCACCAGGGATAATGGTCATGCACAATCCATTCTTAGTCATTTCTCTCTCTTTTTGGAACTGTGTTTTGGGATGTGATGCATCACTTCCCCTGAAAAATTTTCTTTCCTTTTTTTTAATTTTTTTTTTAAGAGAGAGAATTTTGCTATGGGGTGCATTCACTCACTGGAGAGACAGAAAGTGAGAAAGTACCCTGAGGAGGGATGCCCATACTATAATTCCTTCTCCTCCAGTCTCCTCTCAGAATATTAGGCATGCATAAGCACACACCTGGTGTTTTTTAAGCCACCAGGTCTGGGATTTGAACAGTGGTCAACTATGTGGGAATCCAGAGACATAAATATTATGCCATTTGCTGGTCTCAACCTGGAGAGTTTTTCAAGCTGCCAGATCCAGGACTTGAACTGTGCAGTACTCCATGTGTGATCCAGCAGCCTTAAGCACCATGTGACTGGCTGGTTCCGATGTCCTCAATCTTAAGAAGACATATTAGCAGAAACAATATAGCATTTCTGTCCTTGAGTCAATTTTTAATCTTTTCTTCTTCCATTTTTCCCTCAGTAAATGGTATACTGTGTTCAGATTTCATTAATTTCCCATTATGTTCTTTTGCTGTTCTATTACAGGATCCCATTCAGAAAAGCTCATGACATCACATTTCCATGTATCCTTGGCCTCTTCTGTACCATGACAGCTTCTGAGACTTCCCTTGATTTTGATGAACTTCAGTTTAGAAGACTACTTTTCAGATAGTTTATAGAACAAATGTCACTCAATTTTGATATATATAATATTTTTCAGTTATGAGTTTAAAAGAGGAAGATTACAGAGACAAAGTGCCATTCTCATCACATGTCAAGAGTACTTTCTTTCAACATTACTTGTCACTGCTGATATTAACCTTCATCCCCACAGCTGAGGTAGTGTTGGCCAGGTCTCTCCATTGTAAAGTTATCACCCTCCCTTTCCACACTCTACTTTTTGGAAATCAATCATTAAATGCATCCCATACTCAAGGGCTCCACCTACCTGATAGGAGGAGTCTGTATAACTTACTTAGAATTGTTTAATTGAGACATTTGTTTCTTCTCTCCTCTCTGTATATATATATATATATATAAGTATATATTTTTCCTATACCAATGCATATAAACATACACATATATTTACACACATATGCAAACATATATAAATATTATATTTATATATACTTTTTCACATATTTCTTAAATTTAATACACATGAGTTAGAACTCTTGAATATATTACTATATTTCTTATGCTATCTTTCAAATGGTCCCAGCTTCGATGACTGGGAGCTCTTTATTTCTGAATTTTCGTACCTCCTTACATTCTGCAATCAAATTCCTAATGATCATCTTATATGTTACCTGCCCAACCCTAGAATGTCTGTATGCATGTATATACGGAGAGAGAGATACAAGTGTTTGCGTGTGTGTGTGTGTATACATCATACACACATAAAATTTCAGGATATTTTTAGTAGCAATAAAACTGTCATTCTCCATCCTTCAATCCATTGAGCATATTCTTCTATAAATATATAAGCATTTTATATTTAAATGTATCATCAGAAATGCATCATACTCAAAAATAGAATATTACTTATATTAGAATTTTCTAAAATTTTTCTGTCTCTATCTAGATTACTTTTTTTTCCCTGAGAAGTTTTGCTATAGGGCGCATGTGCTCACCAGAAAGACAGAGAGAGACAGAGAGACAGAAAGCGAGAAATCACTCTCAGGATCTTGGGCATGCATGCACACGTGGGCTTGTTTTCTTACTTTCCTTCTGTCTCTCTGGTCAGCCAAAAACAAACAAACAAAATACACACAAACAAAACCCACAAAAATTGGCTTCAAATATGACAACCTCAGTGTTACAGCTACATTTCTCTGCAACATCTCTAATCTACCTTCCTTTGCATACTGGCATTGTATTCACACTGACTATTTTACAATGAGTTAATGACTGAAACACCTTAGACATTAGCTTTATCCAGAAAAAGCATCTGCCTAGTGAAACAAAAAGGTAATTTCCAATTGTTTTCTGCCCTTCAGATCTTAGCTTAAGATACATAACAAATATCCATTCATCTTTGTTAATTAAGAAAAGGAGTATTTCTAAAAATTGTATTCTGTTACTTTAGGAGTTTATAAAGCTGTATATTAAAGATGTTTGACATTAATGAAATGTATCACTATAAAATAAAATAAAATAAAAAGTTCAGGAAAATTAAAAAAAGAAAAGGAGCATTTCAAATTAGAAAATGAATGTTCTTTTCAAAAGAATGTCCTATTTATTTATATTTGTTGTTGTTGTTGTTAAAGGTTGCTTGCACCACTCCCCCAGGGAGACAGAGAAAAAGAGAAAGTGATAAAGCACCCCCCACCAGGGATAATGGTCATGCACAATCCATTCTTAGTCATTTCTCTCTCTTTTTGGAACTGTGTTTTGGGATGTGATGCATCACTTCCCCTGAAAAATTTTCTTTCCTTTTTTTTTATTTTTTTTTTGAGAGAGAGAATTTTGCTATGGGGTGCATTCACTCACTGGAGAGACAGAAAGTGAGAAAGTACCCTGAGGAGGGATGCCCATACTATAATTCCTTCTCCTCCAGTCTCCTCTCAGAATATTAGGCATGCATAAGCACACACCTGGTGTTTTTTAAGCCACCAGGTCTGGGATTTGAACAGTGGTCAACTATGTGGGAATCCAGAGACATAAATATTATGCCATTTGCTGGTCTCAACCTGGAGAGTTTTTCAAGCTGCCAGATCCAGGACTTGAACTGTGCAGTACTCCATGTGTGATCCAGCAGCCTTAAGCACCATGTGACTGGCTGGTTCCGATGTCCTCAATCTTAAGAAGACATATTAGCAGAAACAATATAGCATTTCTGTCCTTGAGTCAATTTTTAATCTTTTCTTCTTCCATTTTTCCCTCAGTAAATGGTATACTGTGTTCAGATTTCATTAATTTCCCATTATGTTCTTTTGCTGTTCTATTACAGGATCCCATTCAGAAAAGCTCATGACATCACATTTCCATGTATCCTTGGCCTCTTCTGTACCATGACAGCTTCTGAGACTTCCCTTGATTTTGATGAACTTCAGTTTAGAAGACTACTTTTCAGATAGTTTATAGAACAAATGTCACTCAATTTTGATATATATAATATTTTTCAGTTATGAGTTTAAAAGAGGAAGATTACAGAGACAAAGTGCCATTCTCATCACATGTCAAGAGTACTTTCTTTCAACATTACTTGTCACTGCTGATATTAACCTTCATCCCCACAGCTGAGGTAGTGTTGGCCAGGTCTCTCCATTGTAAAGTTATCACCCTCCCTTTCCACACTCTACTTTTTGGAAATCAATCATTAAATGCATCCCATACTCAAGGGCTCCACCTACCTGATAGGAGGAGTCTGTATAACTTACTTAGAATTGTTTAATTGAGACATTTGTTTCTTCTCTCTCTCTGTGTATATATATATATATATATAAGTATATATTTTTCCTATACCAATGCATATAAACATACACATATATTTACACACATATGCAAACATATATAAATATTATATTTATATATACTTTTTCACATATTTCTTAAATTTAATACACATGAGTTAGAACTCTTGAATATATTACTATATTTCTTATGCTATCTTTCAAATGGTCCCAGCTTCGATGACTGGGAGCTCTTTATTTCTGAATTTTCGTACCTCCTTACATTCTGCAATCAAATTCCTAATGATCATCTTATATGTTACCTGCCCAACCCTAGAATGTCTGTATGCATGTATATACGGAGAGAGAATTACAAGTGTTTGCGTGTGTGTGTGTGTATACATCATACACACATAAAATTTCAGGATATTTTTAGTAGCAATAAAACTGTCATTCTCCATCCTTCAATCCATTGAGCATATTCTTCTATAAATATATAAGCATTTTATATTTAAATGTATCATCAGAAATGCATCATACTCAAAAATAGAATATTACTTATATTAGAATTTTCTAAAATTTTTCTGTCTCTATCTAGATTACTTTTTTTTCCCTGAGAAGTTTTGCTATAGGGCGCATGTGCTCACCAGAAAGACAGAGAGAGACAGAGAGACAGAAAGCGAGAAATCACTCTCAGGATCTTGGGCATGCATGCACACGCGTCCGGCATGAGTTTAAGTCACTGGGTCTGGGACTCGAACCATGGTTGACTACATGGGAGTCCAGCGACACAGTCATTACACTAACTGCTGGTCCCTCCAGGTTTCTTTTGTATAAAACCAATATTCTAGCTTTTAATTTTCAAAAATTCAAATCTTATTCATTTAAAACTGGGGGTTGGAACAAATCCTCTTGAATTTGCACACATTCATCCTATTATAATTGTATAGATATAAATTTTATTTGTTCCTACAAAATTGGAATTATGTCTAAAGAGACCTGTAGAATAAAGTGAGATTTTCATTTATATTTTAATTGACAAAGTGTCTTCATTATCTTTTACATTTTTAAAAAATGAATTACATAATTGTGTGTGTGTTCAAATTCAAAAAAGACACCATATGTATGCAAATTCATTTATTTCATTAATTTTTGGAAGACATATAATGGGCTCCAAACGTTTGCAGGTGCAAATATTTAAAAGATTACAATTATAAGAATGTTATCATAGTCAGCTACTCACAGCTGCAAATGATTATATAGTGAGCCTTTCATTTATAGCAGCTCATAAAAAATCCAATGATATTAGCAAGAAAATTTTGTAATAATGCTGTAACAAAAAAAAATTAAATGACTTTTTTTAATTTTTTTTTAAATTTTTTTTATTTATTTATTTTTTTTTTTAGTTTGATAGAGGGCACATGAGCACATAAGCTTTTCTGGAAGTAGGAATGAGAAAGCACCTGTAGGAATGGCCATGCTGCAATCCCTTCTCTTCCATTCTTTCTCGATATTTTGGACATGAATGGACACGTGCACTTTGGTCTTTTAAGCCGTCAGGTCTGGCTCTCAAATTGCACAGTTGTCCATGTGGAATCCAGCCGCCTAAACCACCACACCGTTGACTGACCCAAGATGATATTTTCTGCTTTAAGTACCTCTATCTTTATATAGGTAAACTTAATTGCCTTTGGAAATACTACCATCATCTTTTTCTCTGAGTTGATGTTTCTAATTCAAATTTTTCTCAACTATTGATTAATATTTCCACTCTTACTCTCTTAGTAACAGTTATATCCAAGTAACCGCCCATGGCGCCCATTATGTTACCTTAAAATGCTGACTGGTTAGAAAGTCTTTCCTCTGATAATTGGAAGTAGAACTTGTCACCCGTTGGTTCAATGTCCCTGAACTTTTGAGCTTACTGATAAGCTTCCCTGTACTGTACTTATTTTTCTGTCAATAGCTTACTTCACTAAATTTAATGTTCTCCTGGCTCACCAATACTGTCACATATTGCAGGATTTCTTTGTCTTTTAAGGTTAAATAACATTCCATTGTAAGTTGTTTTTATATTTTGGCTACTGTAAATAATGTTGCTGAGAGTATAGAAGTACAAACAGTTCTTTGAGATCCTAAGGTTAATTTTTTTTTAATGTATTTTCACAAGTGGGATTTCTGGATCATGTGATAATTCTATTTTTAGTCTTTTTAAGAACCTCCAAGAGCCAGCAGGTGGTGTGGTAGTTAAGGTGTTAGACTCTCACATGGTGGGCTACAATTTAAGTCCCTGACCTACTGGCAGCTTGCTTTCTCTCTTTCTCTCTCTCTCCCTCTAGTAAGCTCATGTGCCATAAAGAAAATTTAAAAAATAATAATAATAAATAAAATTAAATAAATAATTCTTCTTAAAAATGAACTTCCATACTGTTTTTCATAGTGAGTGCATCAGCTTACTTTCATACTAAAACATAAGGAACTTTTAATTTGTCCACATTTTGGTCAATATTACTTTATAAAAAATAAAAAAAAACTAGCCATCCTCTCTCAGTTAGTGCTCCTATAACAAAATACTACAGACTGAGTATTTATCTTTGAAGAAATGTTTATTCAAGTCCTTCACCCAGTTTTTAAGTGGATTATTTGTCCATAAGTTTAGAGCTGTTTATTGCTATTGAGTTATAAGACTTTATATATTTTAGATATTAATTCATTTTAAGATATATGGCTTACAAATATTTTCTCCCATTTCGTGCTTCTTCCCTAGGTTGATTGTCTTTTGCTGCACAGAATTTTTTAGTTGAATACAGTCCTATTTGTCTACTTTTCCTTTTGTCATTTGTGGATTTTTTTGTGTGTGATATCCAAGAAATTATTGATGACCATTTTCATGAAGCTTTCCCCCTGCTTTTTTGTTATTGTTTTTGTTTTTGTTTTTGTTTTTTTCAGTATTTAGTTTCAGGTCCCAAATTTAACTCTTTACTCCATTTTGAGTTGATTTTGTGTATGGTGTAAGATAGATTTTCAGTTTTACTCTCTTGCATGTGAATACCCAACTGTTCTAGCACAATTTGTTAAAGAGATAGTTCTTTTGGGGAATTTTGAGGCAGAAACTGGCTAGGCAGTTAGGGGGAACTCAGGAGCCGTGATGGATCACTTGACAAGGAAAAAGGAGACTTTGAAATAAGTCAGCCCACTCTGACCCCAAGGGAAATGACATTGTTCCATGTTTCTCGTCCCTCTGGTTATAAGTAGAATTATAAACCTAAGGCATACAAAGAAACAACTGGAGACAAGGACCCAAGACCAAACAAGTCCTAAGTTTGGAATGTTAAATCCTGGATCAAATGGAAGTTATAACCCATTAAGCTTGAATACATGAAACATGCCACCCAAAGTCATAATCAACACTAAGAGAGCTACAATGGGTATGAAGAGCACTCATTCCCCCTGCCTAAAGAGGATAAAACTTACCCATTGTAGAACACAATTGAGAACAAAACATCCGTGAGCTTCAATGATGCAAGTCTTCCCTGAAATGGTTTATAAGCTCATAACGGGGACTACTTATTTTAGAGCCTTCCATTCATGTTGTGAAATACTTTCCTTTTGAGGTAGGAGACAGAACCATAAGGTTATAGTTATGAAATAGGCTCCAAATGGCATAAGTTTTAAGATGGACAGAATGCAAAACAAAGGCTTTTTTTCCAGGCCCCGCCACATTCCAGGAAAAGCATAGGATAATAGATTTTGTCTCCCAACACTTTTAAATAAAAAAACTCCTACCTTTATTACCCTCTCCAAATTAGAACAACAATAACGAGACCCATCCAGCCTACGCTTGTCACCATGAGAGTAATGCCTGAGTACCACCTGAAAACAAGCCTGGACAAATCCACACTGACACAGATTAATCACCAGCACTACCATCCCACTGCCCTGCTCCTCTTTGACAACCTGTTTTCAGTGACCCACTTTCTGTTTGGGAACTCTGTTCTTCCTTCCCTTTCTTTCAATAAACTCTCTTCTTGCTATCCCTTCTCTGTATCCAAGTCTCTAATTCTTCCTGAACATGAGACAATAATCCATATCCTCTTACAGATTCTGGGCCCAAACACCCCTACACCCCACGTCCCTACTCACTTTTTCTTGCCTAATAAGCCTCTACTTGCTCACCTAGATCCATGCCTAATTCTTCATGAGCCACAGACTAGAACCTGCTTGTCCTGCGTCACTTGCTGAGGGTGCTGGACCTGATCATCCCTGAACCCCTGTGTCAACTTCACAAAGTTTAACATAATTCTTTTGGTGTTTTTTTTTTCAAACAAAATGTATTATAAAAACACTTTGGTACCCAGTTAGGCTGCATCTCTTCTGGTTGATGCATAAATATCAAAGCCACAAGACTGATTAACAAAACTAGACTTTTTCGTGACTTTGCAATGCTGTATTTTAATTTTGATATTCAATATGTTTTTATCTCACAAATTAACTCAACTACAGTATTTCTCTCATTGTCAAATAATTGTGGCAAACTTACTGTTGTTTATACCCTGTAAGTACATTTATCACTGGTTAACATCCCATAAATATTTTTATAAGTCAAATTACCAGTTTAAGCATGTGTTAAAATGCTTAATTTAAAATTGTAAATATGCTGAAACCTTGGCACTTATCTCTTTGTGACAAAAGAAGCTCTTTAGCAGCTACATACAAATCATTAGCGAAGTGGAATATAGCTTTCTGATGTTGATTAATCTATAGGATTCTAACAAGGAAGCTCTCTGTAGATTAAATTAATTGACTTTCACACATATAACAAGGTGTGGATAGCATAAGTGTTCTTTCGTTATTTTTGCCAGTCTAATTGATAAAATGTGGTATTTGCCAAAGTGCAAATGTTTGCAACTCAGACCCCTGTAAAATATGTAAAACAATTCCAATCTTTTCTCCATCTGCAGAAGGGGAAAAAAAATGGGTTAGTCTAGTTCTCAAAGTAGCTATATATTTTTTTATATGATTAGTTGTTTCAATTTACTTCTTCATGGAAAGAAACAGCAATATGAGCAGATGTTTTACCAGAGCAACAGTTTCAAAACAGAATATACTTTTTTCCATATTCAACATTCATTTTTTCATATCACGGCTTTATCGTAAATTAAAAAAAATAGTGCTTAATAATTGCGTCAGACACCTAAAATTGTCTTATGAATTATTGCATGGTGAATAGACTATGTCAGTATGAACTAATTAATCTTTTCAAAATAACTATGAAATTGGGATTTAATATTAACAGGAGAGGAAACAGATGTTTGTCTGTAATTTTGATAGGGACTTTTATATGTATACACATAGTAATATCCCCCTCCCCCAAAAAATTTTTAAAAAAAGCAGAAATAGCAGTGACAAAGAAAATTCATTACCTCGCATCTACATAAATTTGAAAATGAATGGAAGCACAAATTGAAATCATTGTATATGTCAAGTTATAAATTTTCTATAAAAAGACCAATTATTTTCTGAGGAGAGAGAAACAGATTATTGTGATGCTATTTTAAAATTTCAAAGTTAAAATTATGGAAAGACATCTTAAACAGGAATACCTTTGTTTCTGACCAACCGTGTGACCTAAGAACTGAAATTCTGTAGTGTAACCAAAGATCAGGAAAATATCTGACAGTTTGAATTAAACAATAAAAAAGGAACTATTATGGAATAGTTTTCAACAGAATTTAGATCTCATGTGTAGGATGAGTTTTTAATATGATAACAACATACTTTTTTTTTTTTAAGTTTTTTTGCCATAGGGCACATAAGCTCCATGGAGAGAGACAGAAGGAGAAAAAACAAGTAATCTCCTCCCTCCCCAAGGATATGGCCTTACTTCAATGCCTTCTCCTCCATTCTCTTTGGATTGGGGGCATACATATACATGTTTGATTTTCAAGCTGCCAGTCGGGTACTCAAACTGTGGTTGGCCATGTGGGGGTCCAGAATCTTAACCACTACACCACCTGCTGACTCCAGCAATTTACATTTTTAAGTAGTTATATAGTATGTAATTTCTGTTTTTTTTTTTTTTAAGAAAAAAATATATTTTTTTTTTAATTGAAGTAGATTTACCAAGAAACTAAGTAGCTTAATTCTAAGATGTCCTCTCTGAATAGACTCTTTACTAACAATGTTTTCATATGGTCAAATATTTTTATAAAATGTTTAAAAGTAACAAATGATGGGACCAGCAGGTGGTGTGGCGGTTAAGACGCTGGACACTCCCACATAGCCGACCGGGGTTCGAGTCCTGAATCTGGTGGCTTGCTTTCTCGCTTCCTCTCTCTCTCACTCTCACTCTCTGTCTCTTAATGAATGAATAAATAAAATAAAATAAATTATTTTAAAAAAATAAAAGTAACAAATGGTGACAACAACTGGTTAGAATCATTGTCTCTTTGTATCATATTTTCTTTCCATCATAGTTTACCTTAGATGCATAGTTTACCTTAGATGGATAGCATTAAATAGACTTTGGATATTTTGTGAATCTAAATACAGGGAAATGTTTTGGAGAACATTTGGAAGTGAAGGTCAGGTAGGAGATAGACATGGATAGACATGGAGCATATAGTTAGGGCATAAGGCCCTAAACAGAGACACAGTAAATTTTACCCAAGGTAAAGTCACAGTGGTTGTTTTAACAAACAAAAACTAGCTACATTGGGACTCAAACCCTGGGATAACAAGGGCAACAGTTTCTTTTTATTAACTACATTCTAACAAGAAGTACAAATCACTTTGTTCTATTGACCCCTCCACAAAGAGTGGGGTAATAAACCATCTAGATTACCATGTAACTATGTTCTAAAGCTCTCTGCTTTACAGAGAGTCAGCCCATTGCTCATCTGCTAGATAAAAAACCCTAAATTTAGCTCTGTTTCAACAACTGATTCTGGACCCTTACCTACTAGGAAGTTCTGATATTCCTTTTCTCTCTTGATGAACTCCACTTTGCTACCCCCACTCTGTGTTAGCATCTCTAATTGTTCATGAGCATGGGACAAGAACCTGGACACCTTGGGGCCAGCAGGTGGCATGGTGGTTTAGGACATTGCACTCCCACATGGCCGACCATGGGTTCATGACCTGAATCCAGTGGCTTGCTTTTTCTTTCTCTTTCTCTCTCTCTCTCTCTCTCTCTCTCTGTCCCTCTCTGGTCAAATTAAAATAAATAAAGAAAAATAATTCTTTTTTTTTTTTTTTTTTTTTTTTTTTTTTTTAAAAAAGGGATGTTTGCTATAGGGTACATGCACTGTATTCAGTCCTGAATCTGGCACTAATGTTGGGCCCAATCACCTCAATATCCTGCATCAAAGGGCTCAAATTCTATTTATTTTGCTCAGTCACTTTTATTTATTTATTTATTTATTTAATTTTTTGAGAGAGTTTTGCTATAGGGCACATGTGCTTGCAGAGACAGAGGGACAGAAAGCAAGAAATCACCCCCCAAGCAGGATGGTCATGCCACAATCTGTTCTCCTCCATTCTCCTCTCGAATTCTTGGGCACACACACACACACACATGCACCTGGATGAGTTTTAAGCCACCAGGTCTGGGATTCGAACTGTGATCGACTATGTGGCAGTCCAGAGACATAACCATTATGCCATCTACTGGTCTCCACAACCACTTTCATGTAGTTAACTTACTGTCACCCTCTTCACTGAAGGGAGGGCTTCCAGGTATATTCTTGTCCTTTACTGTCCTGATTCACTAATCATGGTGCATGAATTTGGCATAAAACATGGAGCATAAACAAGATTTGAAATATATGAAACTGGAAAGTATTCTATGGTCAAGTTATATAATATTGTGAAGCATGTAACACTGTCACTGTAAAGTAGATAACTATAAGAATTATTTATTCATTCATTTATTTATTTATTTATTTATTGAGTGAGTGATTTTTGCTATAGGACGCATGCACTCGCCAAAAAGACAGAGAGAGACAGAGAGATAGAAAGCAAGAAATCACCCCCACCCCCGCCTGGGGGGATGGCCATCCCGCAATCCCTTCTCCTCCATCCTCCTCTCAGCATCTTGGGCATGCACAACACACTCCCCAACATGAGTTTGTCACCGAGTCTGGGACTTGAACTGTGGTCTGCTACATGGGAGTTCAGTGACATAGCCATTACGCTAACTGCTTGTCCGGAGAATTTTTTTTTTTCTAACTTTTGTAATTTCTTTAGTTTTATAGAGTTTGCAACTTTTTAAATTTACTCACTCATTGGAAATAAATATACACTTGTATACAAATTTGGGGATCTTTTTCTCAAAGAGAAAGATTACATTTTATAATATTCATGGATCACAAAATTGGGATGCTGCCTTCATTAAATAGTACCTTGTATGGGACCAGCAGATGGCATAATGGTTATGTTTCTGGACTCCCACTGAGCACCAATTTTAACACTTAATTATAGAAATTTAGTATAAACTTTCTTTTAAGCTTTGTTATAGGGCATGTGCACTCACCATAAAAGGACAGAGAGAAGGAAAGTGAGAAATCACTCATAGGTTAACTATTCTCACTTCTGACTATTCTGCCATTAAAATAATGAGTTCTATGAATAAACCCCTATTTTCTTTATAAATCACCTAGTTTCAAGTATTCCTCTTAGCAATGCAATAATTGACTAAGACAATTGGGAATAATTTCTAATGAGTAATAACTTATCTTGTATGATGTTTTGATGTGTACACATTATGGAATGGCTGAGTCAAACTATTTACCATGTGAATTAAATTATATGCTTATTTTTTTGTGGGGAACATATACTTAATATCTACTTTTTTAGCAACTTTCATGCATGCAATATATTGTTATTAACTATAGTCTACATGCTGTATCATAGATCACTTAAATTTATTCCTATCTAACTAAAATCTTGTGTTCTTTGTTCAACATCTCCCTAACTCCTTTTATTCCTAGTCTCCAGTTAAAAATATTTTTTAAAAATTGTTTTTGTTAGCTTTCTCTTTGATCGTTTGCTTTTTTCATTAAAGCAGTGCTGACAACTATTCCTTTCCCCACTCTGTTTAGCTCAAAATAAATGAAAACATACCACATAGAGGGCTCCTAACATAATGAGCTTTAGTTCTGGGAACATACGTGGTTGGATGGCATGACTTTTAAAGTGTCTTCCAATGGGGGGCCAGCACATGGCATGGTGGTTAAGGTTCTGGACTCCCACACGATTGACCACAGTTCAACTTTGAACCTGATGGCTTGAGAATCTTGCTGGATATGTTTGTGTGCATGCCCAAAATCCCTGGAAGAGGATGGAAGAGGAAGAATTGTGATGGGCTGGCCATCTCCTCTGGTGGGTAGTTTCTCACTTTCCCTCTCACTGTCTCTCACTACCTCTCTCCTCTCCAGGGAGCACACTTGTACTATGGCCAAAAAAATAAAAATCCTAAAAAAAAAACCAAAAAACCTTCCAGTGATAGCTATCTGAGAGAATAAGCATTGCTACAGTTTGTACATGTCCCCTAAAACATGCGTATGTTAAGTCACTAAATGGAATTCCCTCTTTTGTCTTTTAAATTTATTTATTTACATTCATTCACTATATATCATTACAGCATGCAAAATGAGATTTCCCATCCAGAATACACTGTATATTGGCACAACCAAGCCCAACATACCTGTTATCGTCAACAAATAGTTTTCCATTTCTTGTTCCCTGTATATTTTGCCTTTTTTTTTTTTTTCCATCCTGGATTCCCTATCTCACTGAATGGAATTCTAAGAGGATGAAAATTGACCCAACTATGGTTTCAAAAAATGAGGCCTTTTCATGTATTGAAGTTATTATGGCAGGGCCCTCATGATTGAGTTATTGTGCATACTTAGAGAAAATGAGTCTACATGAATATAGACAACACTCTTTTCTGTTAAAGTTCTGTATTCCACCATTTTGTAATGCCTTTAGAATATCCAGCTACCGGAATTGAAAGCTTTGCAAATAAACCAACCTTGATTTTCTTTAAAAATCACCCAATCTCAGGTATTTGCATTAGTCATTGCATTAATAGAATAAGACAATAGTAGTTCCTACAAGAACAGTACAATAATTAACTTCATTTTACAGATGAGGAAATTGAGGGCAGAAAGCATGATTAATTTCTCATGAATACAAAGCTGACAATTTTGGAGTTAAGAATTGAATTCTGAGTTAGATTCCAGGGTATGTGAGAAACCACCCATCTAGCAGTGCATGCCCCTGTCAATTTTTATTACTATCCTATTGTCTGTCTTTTTATCAATCCATCAGTCATAGTTATTTTTCATTTCTATCACAATACCCTAAAATGAATGACTTTGTTAATTATTTACAGCCATTGACTTGTTTCGTTTGGTGGCAACCAAGCAAATGTTGTTTTTAAGATTTATAACCGTGGGGACAATCATTGGATGAACAGTCTTGCTTCTGCTTTCTGAAATCCATGACCTGTGTTTTGGCACTGAGACTATACTTTTCATGGGTGGCTCCCAACCAGTGACTGAGCTTACAGGAATATCGAGGCAGACTCATTTCTGAAAAAAATCCAGTGGAAGATTGGCTCAAAGATTCTCAGCAGACCTTGTCAAAGTGATCTAGGATTGCTCTCCAGTCTGAGTCTTTCAATGAACATTTCTTCCTTCCCTCTTTTCTTCACGAGGGTAAGGCCCATATCTGATCTGAAAGCTCTCCAGCTTCCTTAGATTTCCTCCTCATTCTTCCTAAAATATTTTTCACTAATGAATTGACTGTATTTTTTTGAGAGTTTTTTTCTATAGGACGTGTGTGCTTGCCAGAAAGACAGAGAGAGACAGAGAGACAGAGAGCAAGAAATCATCCCCCCAGGGCAAATGACCATGCTGCAATCCCTTCTTCTCCATTCTCTTCTCAGGATCTTGGACACTCAGGCACATGCACCAGCATGAATTTAAGTCACTGGGTCTGGGACTCAAACCGCAGTCAACTACATGGGAGTCCAGTGATATAGCCATTATGCCATCTGCTTGTCCCGTGAATTGATTGTATTTTAAATTCCACATTTGTATCTGTTTCTTGGATGACTTTAAGTAATTTGCATTCTTATCAGTTAATAATATGAAGTGTAATTTTTCCTTCTTTAGTGTCACTAGACAGAATCTTGTGCCAATTCAAAGCTGTGCATGTGTTTACTATTCATGAAAATTATTACTCACTTTCCATTTTTACTTCCAGCTATGAGGCTATATAAGAGACTTATGTAGACCTCAAACACAATAAAATAGTTTATATTTGGGGCTGGACCATGACACAGCAGTAACACAAGGCTCTGCAAGGTTTACTCACATATGAGGATTCTGGGTTCAAATCAGGAGGCACACCAGAACATGCTGGGCATGATTTGTAACTGGTTGAAGCAACTGGTTCCTATGATCTGGAGCTGGTTGAAGCTGGAGGTGAATCATGGTGTGGTAACGAGGATAATCCCTTCTCTCTCTCTCGCTCTCTCTGTCATATATTCATTGAAGAAATAAATAGATACACATTTTTAAAAGTTCAAGTCTTGGGACCAGCAGATAGAGTAATGGTTACATCACCGGACTTGCACATGACTGACCACAGTTCACATCCCAGACC
This sequence comes from Tupaia belangeri chinensis, assembly GCF_000334495.1. Taxonomy (NCBI): domain Eukaryota; kingdom Metazoa; phylum Chordata; class Mammalia; order Scandentia; family Tupaiidae; genus Tupaia; species Tupaia belangeri. The sequence goes on from NW_006207517.1 coordinate 309,642, forward strand.
TGGCCATTTGAAACTCACACCAGGCATGCGTTGCATGCATGCCAAGTCCTGAGAGGAGAATGGAAAAGAAGGAATTGTGGCATGGCCATGCCCCCAGGTGGTGATTTCTTGCTTTCAGTCTCTCTCTGTCTCTCCAGTGAACACAAACGCCCTATACCAAAAATCTCTCTAAATAAATAAACATATAAGGTCATGTCTCTGAGGTCAGCAGGTGGCATAGTGGTTAAGATATTGGTCTCACACATGGTTGACCATGGTTTGAGTCCCAGACCCAGCAGCTTGAAACTCATATGTGTGTGTGCTCAAAATCCCAAGAGAAGAATGGAAAAAGTGCATGCACTACAGCAAAAAGTTCTCTACAATTTCACGTCTCATTTAAAGAGATTATTTATTTATTTATTTTGGGGAGGAAAAAATTTCCTATAAGATACATGTGCACACCAGAAAGACAGAGTGAGACAGAAAGCCAGAAAGCAAGAAATCATTCCCCCCCCCCCCACCCAGGGATGATGGCCACGCCACAATTTCTTCTCCTCCATTCTTCTCTCAGGATCTTGGGCATGCATGCACACATGCCCAGCATGAGTATAAGCCACTGAGTCCGGGACTCAAACCGTGGTCAACTACATGGGAGTCCAGTGCAAGATAGCCATTATGCCAACGACTGTCCCAAAAATCTTATTCTTGAAAACAATATGCTGTAAGCCTTGAGATTTGTATTAAAGTAATAATTTAAATTTTATTTAAAAAGTATGGTCTTCAGAATATATTTTAATTATGTTTTCTAGAACAGAGTTGACTTTTTAGCTTCTCAATGAAAATTATGTTTATATTTATTTAGGAACACTAAGCAAGCATACAATATGTATATCATACCTGAAAGGCACATGTGAAGAATCAGAATTTTTAAAAAAATTTGAGGGGCCAACAGGTGGTGTGGTGGTTAAGGGGGCTAGAGTCCCACATGGCCAACCATGTTTCAAGTCCCAGACCTGGCGGCTTGCTTTCTCACTTTCTCTCTGTCTCTCACTCTGTCCTTCTCTGGTTAAATTAAAATAGATAAATAAATAAATAAATAAATAAAGTTAAATGAAACAATAAAAAATTTTTTTTGAATGAACAAGAAATTTTTCCAATATTTCAAACATTCATGTAACTAAATTAGCACAGTGTTAATGGCCTGGGGGAAAGCTGAAAACTTTTCTCCCCAAACTGGAACAAAACAGGCATGTCGATTTTGTCTTCTCCTACTCAACATTGTACTGGAAGTCCTAGCTAATGCTATTAGAGAAGAGAATGGAATAAAAGGTATCCAAATTGAAAAGGAAGAAGTTAATGGTCTCTATTTGCACATGACATGAATTTATACAAAGAAAAAACTTAAAGAATATATATGTAGGTATATAGATATATATCTTTTGTCATAAAAGAAATGCAAATCAAAACCACAATAAGATATTGCCTAACCCCAATGTCAGAATGACAATAAAAAGAAAATTAAAAAGAAATAAAGAATAGCAAGTACTAGAGAGGTCCAAAAAAAATAAAATAAGATAACCCTCATGCACTTCTGGTGTGAATGTAAATTAGTACAGTCACGGTGGAGAACAGAATGTAGGTTCCTCAAAAATATAAAAATAGACCCACCATTGAACCCAAAAATATAAAAATAGACCCACCATTGAACCACATTCTCATGTATTTGCCTAAAGGACAGAAAATCACTCATTGGAAAAGACATTTTCATGTCCACATTTAATGCAGCCTTATTCACAGTAGCTAAGATACAGAATCAACCTAAGTGCCCAACAAATAATGAATGAATTAATTATAAATTTGTGGTATGTACACACAACAGAACAGTACCTAGCCATAAAGAAGAATAAAATACCATAGTTTGACACAAAGTAGGATGAACCTAGAAGATAATACAAAGTGAAATTAGCCTAGTTGTGAAAGGAAAATACCATATGTCCCCAATTCACATATGCCAAATATCTACACTCTGGTGGAATTTGAAGTACTCAATGACATAGACATAAAGAGAGTAATGGTAGATAGTGAAAGCTCCAAGGAGATGTGGAGTGATTTGGGGGAAATAATCAACAGGCACAAGAATGCATGTACATAAGTGACATAGGTTATAGAACTGAACACTGTCCTGACATGTCACTGATAATTCAATACATCCTTCTAAGAAGAAAGAAAGAAACAAACAAAACCACAGAAACTAACAGAACTATAATCAAAAGTGTATAACATTATGTAAGGTTGAAGATTGATGACAATAAGCATGTCTACAGCCTTGACACAATTTTTGCACACTATATACATGTATTGAAAAACCATAAAGTATCCCAACACAGATATACACTGATATCTATAAAGCAGGAATCATACTTTCAAGAAAAAAAATAATAATAAAGAGTAATGATAATGGAGTAAAGGGAAATGAGGAGTTAGGCAAACTATGATTATGAATATAATATTGTTTCCAGGAAACTGAAAGCATATTGAAAGATTACATTTTTTTCTAATTTTCTGTGGAAAGCCTTTAATGACATTATATTTTAAAAGTTAGAGTTGGTGAGGTTAGACTGAAAAAGCTTTAGAAAGAATCTCTGTTCAATATCATGATATATTTATTTTCTCAATTAAGGACCTTAATTAAAGAAGCTATGACAAATAGGAAAGTGGTCAGAGAATTAATCCTGAACCGAATATTTATGTCCACAGAAGTCTGCCAAATAAATTGTCTGCTGACGGACTAAGGATCATCCTTCCTCAAGAGAACAGGATACTTTATAAAGCAGTGTTCCACTTTTGAGTCTAATTCTTACCTTGGAATCTGAAAGGATGGGCCAATTTTAAGGAGCTGCATATTGAGAGAGCACTATCTATGGTATGTTTGTTTTCCATGATTTTCCTTTTCACAAATCTTTCTGGTAATAAAATAAATATATTGGGACCAGCAATTGGTGTAATGGCTATGTCACTGGACTCTCACATAACCCACTGGGTTAGAGTCCTGGACTGGGTGGGTGGCTTAAAACTCATACCAGGCAAGTGTTTGTGCGAGGGCAAAATTCCCAGAGGCAAATGGAAGAGAAAGATTGCAATGTGGCCATCACCATGGGAGGTGCTTTCTTACTTTCTGTTTCTCTGTCTCTTTTTCTCCAGCAGACACACATGCCTTATAGCGAAAAACGAAAAGAAAATGAAGGAAAGAAGGAAGGAAGGACAGAAGGAAGGAAGGAAAGGAGAAAGAAAGGAAGAAAGAAAAATATCAAAGTTCAGAGGGTGGGGACTGGTGGTGCTGGACTCCCACATGACTGACTGCAGTTCAAGTCCCAGACCTTGTGGCTTACTTTCTCACTTTCTCTCTTTCTCTGTGTCCCTCTCTTGGCAAATATAAATAAATAAATAAAGATAAATAAAATAATTCTTAAAAAAAAAGTTCAGAGTATGAACACCTTTATAGAATCTCATATCTCCCTCTCCAAGCACCGCCTCATACCATCCCTACCCACAAGAAATTTATCTCAACTGTATCTCTTTGCAGCAAAGAACAAATTTTGATCTGTTGGTATTAATTTCCTACATAAAAAGTTACAGTAAAGAAATGAATTTCCAATGAATACATGTTGACAGGTATCTCTTGAGAAGGACAAAACTCATCTTTCAAATACTATTTCACTCATTTAACTCAAATTTACCCCTTTTATGCATATGGATTTAAAAATGCAAATGTAGCAAGAGAAAAAATCTGAAAACATAAACTGCTTCCATTTTCTATAAAATGTATGTTCTTAAGGTCTTGAACCAATATCCGTATCGATAGAAACTCAATTTTCCATCAATGTCTGAGTTTGTGATATGCTGAGCCACTCAGCTCCTCTCTTGTTTATATGGAAGCTTTCTTCTCTCAAATACAGTGATTTATTCTGTGTCCTAAGCTTACACAGCACTTTCATTTTCCAGTTTTCTGTACCACAGAATTAAAATTAATCATATGAGATATATAGGAAGTCGGAAAGTCCTTTTTCCTTTTTTCTTTACGATATGAGCCTCCAAAATGTCCAGTTCTTAAAATCTACAGTGGAAACTTTTCTTTATTCTTTAACAAGATATCAAATAGTGAATTTCAAAGGTATTACAACAGACACATAAAGTGGGTTTAAAGAAAATCTACTGGGAAAATAAAATGCTATGTCCTTAAGGAGACAAATACTTCTATAAAATGGGACCACTGCAGATGTCTTTTTTGTTAATGTTTTCCTAGCTGCAAGTGTTTTTTTTTTTTTACAGATTTAGTATAAGCAGCCAGACATATATGTATATATATACACACACACACACCTATTATCTATACTGGTAAGATTATAAAATTAGACTGAAATTAACTACTGTAAATGTGTAATAGCATTAGGCTATAAAATAGAGGACAGGGTATTTTTTTTTTTAATAAACTTTGTGTGAATCCCAAGCTACTAGCACAATGCCTCGCACCGAGTATGAACTTAGTAACAAAAGTCCAAGGACAACAGCAACATATATAAGTCACCCAATGAGTGTGTTGCACGTCCCCCCTGTCCCTCATCCCACATACATTGCTGCTGCAGTATTTAGCACATTTGGAGGAAGGTAAACAGAATTCATTATGCATAAGCCTGACAGCATTGCCTAGTGGTATTCTGTTTTTGTACCTCCTTGAAAAAAAGAACACACCTCTTCTTCATTGCAGAACCAATATTCTCAAAGTAACTTCAGGTTGTAAAATATGCCACTCAGGTAATCGTTATCAAATAGCTTAAAAGTGTAATATTTTATCTGCTTCTGTTTGCTACTTGTGAAAATTTCCTGTTTAAACTTATAAACATAGTATATACACTTCTATTTCTCACCATTTCACTTTCTTAGTATAGCAATGATCCATGTACATTTAATATTGTTGTGTTCTCTTTCTGATTCTCTATTTTGTTATTTTTTTTCCTTTATGGTCTTTTTCCTACAATTTCACTGGCCCATCGAATTACTTTTTCCCCACCATTTTTCCCCTCTTTACCTCTGTTATTTTCTTATCTATCTGTTTTTATTTTTCGGTAATTATTCATTCTCTCCTATATCTCTCATTCCCTCATTTCCCCCCCTTCATTATTTTTTTCTCTATTCACGTCTTACATATTTCTAGTGGCAACACAATTTCTCTTTTATCAAAGTGTAAGTACCACATTAAAACTCTATTACTGGTAATAGAGTTAATGTGAAAATACAGATTACCTATAATTTATGACAAAGTAATTCTATGTCTTAGTCACTATAATGAGTTGCCAATTTAATTTAAATATATTAGATATTCACCAAATGGATACTGAGCTCTTTTTATGCATTTAGTGCAGAACTGCTCATTACAGAATACCTAAAAAGTCATCTTGCATGACTCTTAGCCAGATAAAGTTATTTTGGGTCTTAAACCAAAAGAAGAAAAAAATTAAGAATGACAAAAACTTCATACCTGATATTTTATAACCTCCTTTCCTTTTCTTTCATTTATAGAAGTGAATTAAATTGTTTATTTCAGATAAATTTGATAAGGAAGAAGAGTATTAAGATGCTTATTTATTCTTATAAATATATGATAAGATTTTGGTAATAAAGGAAGTTTAACAGACAGTTCCTGAATTACTTGTGTAATACTCATAAGTGCCCTTGGGGTATTCATTCATTTGTTCAACACTTAGCACTTGCTAAATGACAAAACTTTATAATGCACTAGGGATGCAGTGATTAATAAGACATCATTGCCTTTCTGGAAGGGTTTATAACATAGCAGAGGAAGATAGACAAGTGAACAGATAATTATAGCACAGTATGCTACAGTAATGAGAAGCCACAGGGCTCTATGAGCCCATAAGAAATTCTTCTAACCCAGAGTCTTAAGAGTCCAGGGAAACTTTCCAGAAGAAATGATGCTTTCATTGATTTTTGAAGGATATCATAGAATTCATAAATGAGAAGAGGTAAAATGAAGTAGAGAAGAAAGGGGATATAGTGAGGAACTCTTGGTGGGGAAGGTAGCATCTTTAAAGGCTAGAAGCAAGTACGGAAAACATTTCTAATAAAAATAGTTCAGGAGGTCTGAAGCCTGAGTTATGGAAAATATGTGTACAGAAGGAGAAACAGACCCTCAAGATAAAAAGGGTCAGCTGATTCCTGGTCATGGTATAGGTCTGTCTTCTAGTATTACTCTTGGAGCTACCAAGACACCAGAGTAAAACACCATCATATGTTCTCTAGTAGGCTAGAATTAGTTACCAGCTCTGACACAGTCAATAAAATTTGCATTATTTGAGCAGCGGGTAAAACTATTTCTTTTTTTCTTTTTTTTTTTTTTTTGGAG
>NW_006207517.1:316215-395555 GCF_000334495.1 Tupaia belangeri chinensis
TTGGAGAGGTTTTCACTATAGGGCGCGTGCGCTCGCCAGACAGACAGAGACATAGAGACAGAAAGCGAGAAATTACCCCCCAGGGGGATGGTCATGCCGCAATCCCTTTTCCTCCATTCTCCTTTCGGGATCTTGGGCACGCACACACACGCTCCCGGCGTGAGTTTTAAGCTACTGGGTCTGGGACGCGAACTGCGGTCGACTACGTGGGAGTCCAGAGACATAGCTATTACACTAACTGCTGGTTCCCTAAAACTATTAACTGTCTTGTTCTGAGAACTATTTGGGCTTGGAAGATATAGGTATCAATAACTAAGGGGCTAGAGGCATGTTTTTTGTTTCCAAATAAATATCCCATATTATTTTGAGTCTTCAAAAAAAGTGATTCCTGTCCTTTAAACCTCACCCAATCATATAAACAATTAATAAACCCTCTTAGATCCAGATAGGATACACCTTGAGAATGATTTAAATTGTTTTTAAAAGTAAAGTTCTATAGGGTCAACCCTGCAACAAAGAGATTAAGCACTGTCCATAGGGAGCCAAAGACCACATGACTGGCCACTGTCTCAATCTTGGTCCTAGTGGGTTGAAAAATATGCTGAGTGAGTGAGCACGCATGCCCAGTTTCCTGACAGGATGGAAAAATGAAGGACAAAGGATTGTAGCACGACCACAGCCCACTGAAAAGTGCTTTCTCTCCCTCTCTCAGAATGCATACATCCTCCAACAATTAAAAAACAAAAACAAAAACAGAAACAAAAACACAAACAGAACAACACTGCAACCAGCAGATGGCATAACGGTTACATCACTGGACTCCCACATAGTCGATCATGGTTCAAGTCCTGAACCCAATGGCTTAAAACTCATGCTGGGCCTGTGTGCATGCATGCCCAAAATCCCAAGAGGAGACTGGAGGAGAAAAGATTGCAGCATTGCCATCCCTCCCTCCCCTGGGAGGGGTGTGATTTCTTGCTTTCTGTCTCTCTCTCTCTCTTTGTCTCTCTGGCGAGCACACAAACCCTATCACAAAAAAGACTCTCAAAAGATAAATAAAATCAAACACTAAAGTACCATGATCTTTATTACACTCTCAAATATAGAATCTAATTTATACCCAGTACATATGGATGTGAATGTCAGGGATGGATCTGTACTGAAAAGTAACACATACAGTAAGCCACAGGTGATAGATTTAAGCAAGAGAGTGACTGAATTTTCAGATTCGAGATGGATTGCATAGTTTTGTCTTGCTTTGTTATTTTTAATATTTTTGGGTAATAATAACTTCCCTGTCTAGAATTCTGAGATCAAGATATCAGTAGGAAGACCAGAAGAGAGAATCTGTTTTAATTCTCCCTTTATGAATGTTCCCCTCCCAGCAGGTAATGCTGGTGTTATTCCCAAGAATCTTAAAACCTACTGGTCTGAGTTGCTAGAATTCCATCTCTGGTTCTTAGCTGTGTGACTTTAGTAAACTTGTTTAACATTGTGCCTTAATTTCTTCACCTGTAAAATGAGAATATCAATACCTAGCACATAGGATTGCTGTAAGAGTTAAATGAATCCATACATATATATATATATATTAAAATAGAATTGTACCTAGAAGAGCACCACGTGGATAATCATGGCTATAAGGAACGCTAAAGTTATTACTGGAAACATCCCCACTGTTGTGATTTCTACCTTGTTCTGGGTCATGGGTAAGATGCTACAAAAAAAGAATGCTTAAGTAACCACGGTTAATTTACATACCTTCTAGAATAGATGCTTTTGGTTGAAAGGAGGGCTTTCATTTCCTCTGTGGAATAACCATATTTTAGTATAAAGTTGAAGTCTACTGACCAGTCCAGAGTCCAAATGCTGCCAGCAGCAGTCTTTTCTCTCTCTTCTCACACACTGCTCAATCATTTTCTCAGATTTGAAATACTGTGTTAATAAATATTTCTCTGAGAAATTGCTAACTTTTTAACTTGCCTAGTACCCACGTATCTCCTCTGACCTGCACTATAAACCCTCAAAATGATTCCTAGCCCTTCATTTTCAGCATTTTTACACCGAGGGCTTAAGGTTCACTGTGGGTTAAACAAATTATAGTCAGTACACCTGGTAGTGCCTAGTCCCTACAACCAAAGTAGTATTTTTGGAAAAATTGTAAAATAGAATTATGTAATTCATAATTTGGGGATTTACTGTGTAATGTAATGTAAGCAATCTGTTTTTTAAAAGATGAGCAATGCACTTTATCAAATTACTGAGACATCTTAGAGAGCTGAGATAAGAGACTCCTGACATCATCCTTATTTCCTTTTCCTCCGTCCTTTCCTGCCTTTTTTCCATTCTTTTTTTCCTTCTGTCCTCCCTTCTTTCTTCCCTCTTTCTTTTCCTCTTTCACTTTCTGTAGTCTTGCTTACTTCATCTTCTTATTTCTGTTTCAATCTAAACTGCTCTTTTAAAAAATGACTTTGAAAACATCCTCTGAAAAAAAGAAGTTGAACCTGTCAGGTCCTAGTCCTCACTCTGACTCTTACTAGATGCATGACCTTGGGCAACTTACATAATCTCTCAGGCTTCCTTTTCTTCATCTGTAAAATGAATTGGGTTGAACTAAGTGATCTTTGATGTCCTTTTCCTGCTTTCAAAAATTCTGAACCAGAACCAATTAGCAATTGTATAGTTCTTTTAAAACCCCAGAAAAATTTTAAACTTTAGAAAATAAGGGTTTCAATATAGTTATGTAAAATGAAACATACATTTATAATGTTTGTGAAAATAGGTTTTCAAATAAAAATTAAGTTTATTAATAGAAACTAGAAAATGTCAAAGTGTATGAGGAAAGAAAATATTTTTTTCTTGTAGAAATAATCATTCTAAGAATCTGAGCTTAACTGAAGTGAAATGATTCCTCCAAGAGAATTCTATTCTTGTACTTAATTTTTATTCAATTTTTAGGCATTGGTAGCTGGAACCAGAATGTAAATTATTAATACTAGAATTAATAGAGATCTGTTACAGAGGGAGGACCAGAATAAGATGATTTATATTTAATTGTGTTGAAGATTTTTTTTTCAATATTACTACTTTTATTTCTCTGAACCCAGGATTAAATCTTGTCATATGTGACACACTGATATTCGAGAGGCATTAAACAGTGGCATTTCTCACATATATAGACGCGTGATGGTGGGGGCAATGGTGAAGTGTGCATTACATCCTGTTAGCCTTAGCAAGGTGTTGTAATCGAACTGTTCTGAGCTGAGTTCACATTAATATGCAAATAGATTAGAATATAAAATTAAATGAAAATGAAATTTGGAAGCTAATTGACATTTTGGTCACAAAATCTCCGAGAAGCACTATTTGTGGTTTAATGGTAAAAGGTAAAGGTGTCATCCTAGGGAGGGAGCCACACTCATCTCGGCTACAGTTGCTCCCCGCTGTACAGTGCTGAGCGCGGTTTGTGTATGCACGTCGCCAGCCTCCCTCACGTAGGTGGTCCCATCACTGTAAACCTGCACTAAATTGCTCCCATCCATTATACACAGTGGCTGCCCGGATGGCTGCCTGGCACAGGCCATCTATTCCTGTCAGAAATATGATATGTCACTGACAAAAGCTTAATTACACCATTAATTAATAGGACAATTTTCAAAATGCCTTCAAATGCAGCTTGACACTCATTAGTACCATTTATGAATAATTTCTCCCAGGGAATAGGACTCTGAAGAGCACTTTAAAACGAAATACAGTTTTAAATGAAGGTATCCATAAAACGAAATAAATATGTAGTTAGAAGCGGCTTCTCTCCCTCTCATCTAATATGACCTATCTCTTCAACACTAGCAAATTTTTTTAAAAATATTGAAGCTGTTATTACAGTTTTGCTACAAAATGCTCCATTTCCTTTGTGTTCACTTTAGAAATTCAGACACTTGTTTTCACTCTTTTTAGATTCTTAATTACTTTTTTAAACACACTGTGCTTTAAATTTTAAATAGCAATGGCAACACATTAACCTCAAAATGTGTCTAAATATTTATCAGTGTGAATAGCATCTTTTTTCTTCTTCCATTATCTATATCCTAGCACTGTCATGTGTGGCAAGAAGGGATAGCAGAAGTGTGAATTTGTTAAGGGTCACCATTTCATGATTTATTCTTATCAATTCTATTGATTCATTAAAATTTTGGCATATGTCTTTTAGGTCAGCTACCTACCAACACAGAGCTGTGCTATAATCCAAAGTAAAATGTATAAGAAATTATTTAATACTACACCATCAAAGGGCCTTAAAAACCCCTTTGACAATAAAGCCAGCATGCGTAAATTATTTAAAGCTACAGCACACTGTGCATGATTAATGTGCTTTTTGTTACTATTTGTTATTTGGCTATGGTGGTTCTAAGATTACTGCGCTGCATTACCGCAGACTGGATACGTTTGCAAGGTTAGAGCCAAATCAGATTCTCCCAAGGGAGAAAGAGAAGTTTCAGATAAGAAAACGCAATTGGAAAACAGACATGGTGACAGAATGAGAATAGACCTTTTGTGTTCAGATTTAGAAGGTGTCAGTGTATCTGGAGGTGACTGGGTTATTGGGATGTTTCTTTTTATCTTGAGGTAGACCATGAGATAAGTCAGGATCACAACCTGGTGTCTGTACAGTTGTGTCAGGTCTTGAAGAATGATTCTTGGAAATGTTATCAAATTATCTGGGAAGGTATTTCAAACAACCTGTGCCAACTCCCTTTGGAGATCGCCCTGTTCTTTTAAATTTCACATCCTTAGTATCTTTCAAATCCATTTCCATTTCCTACTTCCCTCTCAATATTTTCTTTCATTCCTTTGAAAATCTCTCAACTGGATTATAACAATACCTTATTTTCTCAGGCTTGTTTTGTTCTGTTTTGTTTTAGAAATTCTGGTTATGCTTCTATTGAATCTATTTCTATATTATGATAACAACTGGTTTTCCCCAAAATTAAACTGATAGACACTAGTTCTTGGCAACTATAATCTGGAAGATGACAGGGAAGTCTGTGCTTAAAACAATTTAGAAAAAATACGTATTAAATCACCCTCAGTGATGCAGGTAAAAATGAAAAACATCTTATTAATAAATGATGCCATCAAGTTATGAATTCAATAATGTCATTTAATTGTATTTTTTTTTTGAGAGATTTTCACTGTAGGGCGCGTGCGCTCACCAGACAGAGACATAGAGACAGAAAGCGAGAAATCACCCCCCAGGGGGGATGGTCACGCCGCAATCCCTTCTCCTCCATTCTCCTCTCGGGATCTTGGGCACGCACACACACGCGCCCGGCGTGAGTTCCAAGCCACCGGGTCCGGGACGCGAACCGCGGTCGACTACATGGGAGTCCAGCGACATAGCCATTATGCTAACTGCTGGTTCCCTCATTTAATTGTATTTAACACAGTGGTTCATTTATATATTTGAGTCAGAGATTTGCTTTATACTCTAAAAATAAATTTGTTCACAACATAGCTATGCCTAAAATACCTCAAAGGATATCAGTTGATTACAGAATAAATTCCCAACTCCTTATTATTTTATTCAAGGTTCTTTAGAATTTGACTTATTAATTGTCTAGAACCATGTCATACTTCTCTCCATCACATTTGTTGTTAAATATATATTAAATAAATGCTAATATATTGTTCTATCCATTTCACATGTAAACTTCTGTTTGATAGACTTCAGAAAGTTCATTGCAAAAATAGAATTAAAGTGAATTTATTTTGGTACAAACTTTTTTTTCATCTATGTATTTCTTTTCTATCATATGCATTTTACATGAATTGTTTGAAGACCTCCTCATATTTGCTGCTCCACTTATATAGAATTTTTCCTTTAGTTTTGTCCACCAAGACTAAACTACAATCTCCTTTTCTGTGTTCCCATACTACTATTTGTTTCCTACTATATTTGTTTTTACGGTTTTTTTTGTTGTTTTGTTTTATTATTTCTTTTTCATAGAACACGTGCTCTTTTCTTTCTTTTTTGAAAGGTTTTTGCTATAGGACGCGTGCGCTCACCAGACAGACAGAGAGAGACAGAGAGACAGAAAGCAAGAAATCATCCCCCAGGGGATGGCCATGACGCAATCCCTTCTCCTCCATTCTCCTCTTGGGATCTTGGGCACACACGCACACGTGCCCGGTGTGAGTTTTTTAAGCCACTGGGTCCAGGAAACAAACTGCAGTCAACTACATGGGAGTCCAGCGACATAGCCATTACGCCAACTGCTGATCCCTCTTGTTCCCTTTCACTGTGTCTCTCTCAAAAGAGTACGTGTTCTGGACCAGCAGTTAGTGTAATGGCTTTGTCGCTGGACTCCCATGTAGTTGACTGCGGTTTGAGTCTCTGACCTGGTAGCTTAAACTCATGCCAGGAGCGTGTGCGTGCATGCCCAGGATCCTGAGAGGAGAATGGAGGAGAAGGGATTGAGGCATGGCCATCCCCCATGGGGGATGATTTCTTGCTTTCTATCTCTCTGTCTCTTTCTGTCCCTCTAGCGAGTGCACATGTCCTTTAGCAAAAAACACTCAAAAAAAAAAAAAAAAAGGGAAAGGGAGAAATCACCCAGTGGAGCCGGCCATACCATACTCCCTTTCTCCTCCATTCTCTTCCTGGGGTCTTGGGCACGCACGCACAAGCACCTGGCGTGATATTCAGGCAGCCAGGTTCAAGACTTGAATTGTCTTCCGTCATTTGGAAGTGCAGCACCTTAACCACCACACCGCCGGCTGGTCCCTATTTGTTTTTACCTTTAATCCCATAGAAAGGTAGCCATTTGCAGCAGGAGAAATAGTTTGTTCAACATTGTGTCCTTAGAGGCTGACTCAGGGACAGGTAAGTTAGGTTCAGGATAATTTGTTTGAATAAATTATGTAAGAAACTATTTTTCAAGAGAATAATAAAATATGGAGGTAGGTTAGTGAAGGGGAAAGATAAAACAAAAATAATTTTTTTGCCAGTTTAAAGTACTTTGAATTTTACCCTGGACTGACAGTGAAGGCCAGAACCAAACCAACCTACCTGAAAGGAAAGAAATACAGTGAGGAGAAAGAAGAATGAATACTGTGAGTTTACAAACATAGCAAATCAAATTTCTTTACTTCCTTTTTCATAGTTTCGTTTGTCTCTAAACTGGATATAACTCTAATTTATAGATTAATATTTCCTATTTTTTTCTTTGTCCTTGCAGCCTAAAGTAGAGACCAAAAGACGGCAAAGCTGTGATATATTAGTAGACTAGAGTTAAATCATCTGTCTATGATCCACTTACTCCCTTCACCAGAAGGACGCCCCTAGGGTGAAGGAAAAAAAAAAAAAAACAGAAGGAAAGTGGCCAAGTTTAATCTTGTAAACAGGACCCCCTGGCAAATAGATAAATGGTAATTTTTTTGTTTTTTTGGAAAGAGACCTTGTTTATGAAATGTCCTTTCTAAGATGTCCCTATACAGCTCAATTTTAGTAAATAGAATCCAGAGTCTATGGTTTTTGGGAGACTATCACATAAACTATTCGGCAATCTGGACTATAAAATAGAGATGTTTGGCAACTAGAAATACTCTCTGCTGTGTGAGAGACCTTGAAAATTTCACTTAGAGACCTCCTCTATTTTGAGCCAGAGAGACATGATCAAGGCAGAGAGAAAATCTATAGAACTATTCTTTATGTTCCTGACATGTCTTGGTTTCATCTGTGCTTTTATGTTGATCATTTTATCCTTAAAAATGTTGTTTAATAAAGATTGTTACTAAGACGCTGAGGTAGACCCTGGACAGGTAGCAGCATATAATAGAGAATAGAGAGGGAGTCATGATAAAACATAAACCTCTACAAAAGAAATGGGATTTGAGATTGATCAGCCCCCTCCAACCTGAGAGAAACCTACATTCCTCCTTGCCTTTTGTCCGTCCAGCCAAGACTAGCATTGTAAGCCTGAGATACACAGAAAAGACGACTGGATTTAAAGTCCAAGATGGGACAATTCTTAAGTTTGAAATTTTAAATATCTGGCCTAATGGAAACTGTAAGCCAATAAGCTTAAATACACAGAAAACTGCTGCCTGGAAAGATAATAAAAGTCATAGGTCCATACTTAGGGAAAAAGGGCAATCATAACCCCCAAAGGACAATTATGCCACCACCTAAAGGATGGAAAAAGTATCCACTACCGACTATAATTAGGGCCAAAAAGGAACCCGTACCATGAGCCTAAGTGACATAAGAATACTCGGGACCATTAACCACTACTTCTTCACAAAACCTTATAAAACCTGTGTGGGATAGGAGACAGAAACCCTTCGAATATAATTAGGGTATAGGCCCACAAAGAAATCATAAAACAGCTAAGCTGTTGCAGAACTGCTTGCTCTCAGAGATAGCTTGCTGCAGTAACTTAATGATTGACTTAAAGATTTTTATCCTGGTCTGACCACATTGCAGAAGGAAGGTAATGGTTTTTTATGACCTAAAGCTTCTAGGCAAAAAGAGTCTCTTGACCTTCATATCCACTCCAAAATTAGGAAGAATAACTGAACTCATTCAGCATGGGATGCCCACCACAAGGAGAATGCATGCCCCACCTGGAAATGAGCACAGAAGAAGCCACGCTGATCCAGATAAAAACCCCTGACCCCAGTTCCTTCTTGGCAATCTCCTCGAGACCTGCTCTCTGCTTGGGAGTTCTGGTCTACCTTCTCTGTCTTAATAAACTCCACTTACTTAGCTAGGTACACATCTCTAATTCTTCATGAGCTATGGGCAAGAACCCATGTTCTTATCATCCCTGCACCCCCACTTTCCCTGTGAGTATCAGATCACCTAAATGTGATTCGATTACCATAACTTGTATGTTTAGTAAGATAACCAAATTGTTCCGTGTCCCTAAGTCTTCCGGCTGTTGTCTCTTTGCCTCTCAATGGTGCTGTACTTTTTCCCCCCTCTTTTCTCCTCCCATATCCTAAATAGGTGCTAGTCCCAAGCTTTTCTTTTAACATTTTCAAAATTAAAATAACTGATCCCAATTTATCTAATGCAATTCATATTTTAAAGTAACTATCAGAGTTGCTAGACGCATGTGTGTGCATGCCCAAGATCCTGAGAGGAGAATGGAGGAGAAGGGATTGTGATATGACCAATCCCCCTGGGGGACATTTCTTACTTTCTGTCTCTCTTTCTGGTGAGTACGTGCACTCTACAGCAGAAACCTCTCAAAAAAAAAATGTAGCTATTAGATGATGTGTATATGTATTCTCAACTGGGCTGGACTGAAGTGTACATCATGCTTGGTAAACTCTCTTTCCAATCTAAATGATGTATAGCAATTGACTATATGAATAATAATAACAATAAATAAATTTAATTAGATAAAAAAGTAGCTATTAAAGAACTCATACTGAAACAGCCAGTGGTATGGTGGTTGCTGGTTAAGGCTGCTAGATCCCACATGGACAACTGGACTATCAGAATCCCAGACCTGGTGACTTGAATACCACGGTGGGCACCTGTGCATGTGTACTCAAAATTCAGAGAGAATGGAGGAAAACAAGTTGGGACATGGCAAACCCCTCTGGGGGATGCTTTCTCACACCCTACCCTTTTCTGTGTTCCCATACTATTATTTGTTTACTATTATATTTGTATTTATCTTCTTTTTTTTTTTTTTTTAGGTTTTTGCCATAGGGCACATGTACTTGCTGGAGAGAGACAGAGATAGGCAGTGAGAGAGAAAGTGAGAAATCTTTCCAACTAGCACACACGCCCTGAACCAAATTAAAAACAAAACAAAACAAACAAAAACAAAAAGCACTCAGCTTCACAGGAGCAAGACTGATCATAGAATCTAGGCCTTATTTAAAAACACGAGTGACTTTGTTAGTGTATTTGTTGGTTAGTTATTTTACAAACTGACCTATAAAATCATTGCCAATTTCTCCGCAATTCATGGTATGTGTGTACTATCTTAAGTGTCGCGATCAAAACTCCATTTGGGTGGGGCTCATCTGTTTCTGAGTGACCATCACATTAGACCAACTCATCTCTCTCTTGTTTTTTTTTTTTTGAGAGATTTTTGCTATAGGGCGCGTGCGCTCACCAGACAGGCAGAGAGAGACATAGAGACAGAAAGTGAGAAATCACCCCCCAGGGGGGATGGCCACACCACAATCCCTTCTCTTCCATTCTCCTCTTGGGATCATCTTGCACACGCACGCACATGTGCCCGGCATAAGTTTAAGCCACCAGGTCCGGGATTCGAACCTCAGTCGGCTACGTGGGAGTCCAGCAACATAGCCATTACGCTAACTGCTGGTCCCCAGACCAACTCATCTCTTTATTAGCCAGTTTACTCTTTTTTTTTTAAAATTAAATAATGATTAAATTCAGTTAGTCCATAATTTTAAACCCTAGTAAGTACTGGTAACCATCAAATTTTTGGTATCAACTATATTAGAATAGTGTCTCAATATATTTCAAATTATGTCCCATAGAAAGTTCTCCTTATTTATATGTTGTATCCCATATAAACTAAATAACATCGTTAGATACAGTCATTAAATAATTACCAACTAAAAGAAGAGAGAAAGAAAGAACTTTATTATAGGAAGAAATATCAGCAAGCAAGATACCTCAAAAATATCTAAGACTTGGAAGAGATTTGATTCTATATTAAATGATTATGAGGCATTAAGAACTGGGAATTAATGAGGATAAAAATAGCAAACATTTATTATATGTAAATAAGCACCACATACTGAGATTAATTCTTTATAAATATTAGCTGATTCATCTTTGAAATGACCCTTGAGGAGATTTTTCTCTAAGTTTATTTTATTTCATGACAGAGAGAGCGAAAAAGAGAGATAAGGAGACAGGAGACAGGCACCACACACAGTGCTCTTACACTGTGATCCATCTTCAGTCCCAGGAGACACGGATCACAGGCACCTCCCAAGGAGGTCCCAGGATGAGAACCCAGGACCTTTCCTATGTGGAAAAAAATAAGAAAAAGAAAAAAGTTGCACCACCACCTCTCCCTGAGATGATCATTTTTATCCTTATTTTACAGGTAAGAAATTAAGAGACCTAGAGAG
The DNA here is from genome assembly GCF_000334495.1 of Tupaia belangeri chinensis. Lineage (NCBI taxonomy): Eukaryota > Metazoa > Chordata > Mammalia > Scandentia > Tupaiidae > Tupaia > Tupaia belangeri. Next base: position 327,349 of record NW_006207517.1, read on the forward strand.
TTGAAACTCCTTCAATAAAGCTTCACAGTTAGCAAGTGGTCAAGTCAGGAGTTACGGCCAGATTACAAATTACAATAGTACTCTCTCACTCATAGTGTTATTTTATAGGTCCTAAGTTACTCGTTTGAATACAAGGATGGTAGAAAGCTCTGTAGTTAAAACTAGAGTCTAGGTCTATTTCTACCAAAGCCCCTGTTCCTTTAAACATTCTATGTACCTCTCAACTCAGCCTGAAGTAATACGGATTTAGAGGGGATTTAAGAGGACCAGCTAATGCTGTGTCCTCTCTGGAGATGACATCTGATTACAGTGGCTCCCAGCACCCTGCCTCTGACTCACTTTCCTTCCAGGTACACTTTATCTCCATTTTACAAAGCTAGTAATCCTGTTCCAAACCTTATTTATGTTGACGACAAAGTAACCCCCAAACCAAACAAACAAAAACACCACCACCACCACCAACAGCGAAAAAGGAAAACAGGGAAAGGAAAAAACTTAACTGAATTTTGCAAATGATTCCTTTCTCTTTCTCTCTTTCTCTCTCTTTCTCTCTCTTTCTTCTTTCTTTCTTTCTTTCTTTCTTTCTTTCTTTCTTTCTTTCTTTCTTTCTTTCTTTTCTTTCTTCCTTTCTTTTTTGTTTTGAATAGAATAATTCATAAATTCAGTATATTTGACTTCTAGTAGTTTTATGATTTACCAGAATTCATTACCCTAACCACACTGTCCATATTGATTCCTAAGCAATTTTGTGCCCCTTTGCTGTGTTCCATTTAGTTTTCTCTATCATATGCAATCTCTTAGCAAACTTACTGCCTGTTTTTCAGCTTTAGTAGAAGACAAAAGATTTAACATTGACAGTATAATTTAGGGAAATATGATTTTGCCATAGTGATGTAAATTTTAAAAATTAGGGAACACGCCATTCTCTAAATTAAAATCTCCATCTCTCTTTCATTCTCTCTCTCCCTCTTGTTCTGTGTGCTTCTGTTTTATTTTCATGTATTTATTTTATTTAGTGCCTTCGCTGGGCACTAAATAGTAGTAGATAAGGTATTTAGAAAATATGCTACAAATGGCATATTATTTACAGCTTTTTCACTTTTAGAAGCTGTGGTTAAAGACTAAATGTACCACGTAGCATACACATTTCTGCTGTACATTGTGAAGTTATAGAGAATGGATCGATACTACCCTGCTGCACTTTGACCTTTAGCAGCAATTTGTCCATAGTAAATTGCTCTCATTTCATTTCAATTAATTCTATACAGCAGGGACCAATGTATTTTGACCTTAGTCTTCAGTGAAGGATGCATGAAGATTGATAATCTGTGTAATATTTTTACTAGGCATTGCATGTTCTCTTCTCAGTGCTAAAAAAAAAAGAAAAAAGAAAGAAAAAGGGAAAAAAAGAGAAAATTTAATAATACTATAATATTTATTTAAAGCTAACCAGATAACCTGGTAACATAAAATATGTCCAAAAGCCAAGAGACAATAATTAGTTCTATATCTATTTTAGCGAAAAGTCTATAACATTAGTTACACACACACTCACACATGCACACACACACACACACACACACACACACACACATATATATATATATATATACTTATGCATATATAATCTGTTTTTTGTCAGAGGGTATGTGTGCTTGCCAGAGAGAGAGACATAAGATATACAGAGAGGGGGAGAAAAGTACTATCCAGTGAGACATGGTCAAACCGCTATCCCTTCTCCTCCATTTCTACATAACATTGGGGTTATGGACATACATGTACACACACCTGGTGTGTTTTCTAGCCACTGGAGTCAGAATTCAAGTTGCATGGTTGCCAGTGTAGGGTCCATCACTCTTAATTACTAGGCCATAGGGTTGATTCCAACATGTTACCTTTCATATACAATTTTACAGAGTATTGAAGTAAATTCAACCAATTTCAGGGGCAATTTTTGAGCTGTTATTGTTGCACTTGATAAAATTATGATTTCAAAGCAATATATTACATTAATGGGTTGTATACGGGGAAAAGTATCAGCGATTTCACTAGATACCTGTAATCTTGATATAAACTACTGGAGATTGTGTTTTACTATTTTCTTTCATTCTTGCTTAAAAGTATGTTTATTTATTTTTTTCCATAACTGAGAGAAACAAAAAGATTGAAAAGATAGAAAGAGAGAGAGGGACCCCAAAAGGATCTCAAACTCATGAACCACCTCAGCCTCAGCCACACTCAGATCATGGGCACATATATGCCTAGCATACACAGGGAGGCCTGCAGTCACCAACCAGAGCCTTCCTGTGTAGGTCAGCCTTGCAGTACCACTCTCTAGCCTCTGATTTTATGTACTTAAAATTCAGAAAAAGAGGGTTAGCCCTGACAGATGCGTAAAATAGTACACCAGATTGTTATATAGCAGCTGAGTTAGTTATAAAGTTATTAGAGAGAATAAAAGACGTATTTGTAGACTTTAAAATGTAGGAGGGAGGTGGTCTTGAGGAAGAATATAATTCAAATCTAGCTTTGTGGATGTGCTTTTGTTTTTGTTGCCCTCATAATAATAATGCACCAGAAAATTATTGCACTTTAACAATAAACAATACTATCCCAAGACTAATGAGCGGTGTTAATGCGCTTATTTAGTAATATCAGGGAGAGATGTAATGACCAGATGAGTGGGAGTAGGTCTCGAGGACCAGATGATCCCTCTGGGAGATAAGTAAGAATAAGATTGTGTGTAAACTGGAGCATCTTTTCTTTGCAACAAAACCACTGCCTACACTGTTCATTGGGCACCTGAAAGTATCGTTGTTGAAGGGCATATTTGATCTATAAGCTTTGAGATGTAAAATGTCAAGAATAAGATTGAATCAGATGAAACTGCATTAACAAAAAAAAAAGTTTTATTAAAAGATAAGTATTACTGATATGGTTACTGGAATTCTAGGTCTCTAAACTCTTACTGTCTTGAACTCATGACTTTAGTGGAGAATGTATAAACTTTTAAAAATTGCATATAATTATAGATGTTTATAACAATTCTATTATTCTTATCAAAGCTTTCAAAGTTATTACAGTTTATCAGTCACTGTTTTCAATGCACATTGTTTACCACAAAATGGTGAAATCTTAAACTTCTTTTAATTTTGAGCAACCCTATTTTGTTTTCAAATTTGTGGGATTTGATAGTATGGGATGTACTATTTTCAAAATAATGTACACATCGAACCCAGAATCCCCTCATGTTTATTTACTTTCTCATTGTGTCATTACAACTTTTGGTTCAGTTTCCCAATTTCTGCCCAATTTGACTGAAGTAAAGCCTAAAATTAGAAACCCTGCATAATCAAATCCTAAATCAAAACCAAAACAAACATGAAAAGCACAGTGCTTTGGAGTTGAGAATAATTCTACTATAATGAGACTAACTTCTCCCGGTTAAAAATTAGAAAAGTGATTTCCCTACTCTCCATTTTTTTAGAGAATTTATCTTAGAAAACTTGTAATTGTTAATACCTTTCTTCTCTCTTTGATATGTATCTAAATTCTAGTGAAGACTAGATTAGACCTGCCAGCTTTATGACCCAGGGATGTCTTTCTCAAGGACCAGGCATCCATCTCTTTGAAATGTAAATATCAAAGGATAGAGAACCCAGTTTTGATCTCCCAGTGTCGAGGCTAGTAAAAGCTGAACTCTAGTGGGTCACTTGATCCAAGCTGCAAAACTATGTTCTGTTAGGAAAATAAGAGAATTTTATTTTTCCTGTACATAAAATCAATTAGTTAAAACAGATGGTCACCCCAATTACAGATGATCTTAAGACAAGCCATGTATGACAAAAGGTGTGCTCGAGTTCCCTGCAAGAGAACTAGCTATTGTTTATCTTGATGACCTATTTGCAATGGATTGTATTTGATTAGTTGTACATAAGAGTTAGATTACTTTCTCACTTCACAAGCTTTTAGAGTATTACTTCTGATGTACATCACAGTCACATTGATGCTTATTTATTTATTTTAGTTTCAGTTTTTTCCATAAGGTTTGTATGTTTGTTGAAAAGAAATACAGGGAAAGTGAGAAATCACCACCCCCAGGAAGGATAGCCATGACACAGTGACAGAATTCCACTCCATTTTCCTCTTGCAATTTTGGGTGTGCATAATGCACATGCACCCAAACTTATTTTTAAGCTGCTGGTCCAGACTTCAACAGCAGTCAGCCATTTAAAATCCAGTGCTTTAACACATCACCTGCTGGCCCCTCTCTTAAATAAAAATTTAATTTTTCAAAGGGCGTATTTATTTATTCCATTAGTGAGAAAGGAAGAGGGGGATAGACAGAAATACAACATTACTGATAGATAAGTAACACATCTGTGTGCCTGCAGGTCCTGTTGATCAGCCTGGATCATGGGTACACATGTGCCTGGTCCACTCATAAGGGTCTCTGGTCACAGACCTGGAACTTTTGCAAGTAGGTCAGTGTCACGCAATGGTGAATTTTATATTACTGCCACCATCCAACCTCTGTCTTCTTCCCTGATCTTCGTGGAAAGGATTTTTTTTTTTTTTTTTTTTTTTAGTTTTTTCTATAGGGCATGTGTGCCTGCTAGAGAGAGAGAGAGACAAAGACAGACAGAGAGAAAAAAAGTGAGAAATCCCTGCTCAGGGGGAATGGTCATAACACAATCCCTTCTCCTCTATTCTCCTCTTGGGAGTTGGAGCACATATGCACATATGCCTGGTGTGATTTTCAAGCTTCTAGGTCTGGGACTCAAATAGGGTGGCCATGTGAGAATCCAGAACCTTAACCACAGAGAGGATTTTTAAGTTAGAAATGTTTTAAAAACTATTTCCTCAATAAAAGGCAATGTGTGCTTTTGTGTGAGTGTATGTGTACTCATGTTTTAAAAATACCAAAGATGAAAGTGAGGCTGCATCTCTATTACATTCCAAGTGGCTAATTGGTTCCATGAATTGTAACACAATGGAGAATCTTGGGTAGGCAGCTAAGTAATAATATATATTTATTTTAAATTTGTTTGTTTGTTTTTTATAGGCACATGCACATGCCAAAGAAATGCAGAGTGGGAAAATGAGAAATCACAACCCCGGGGAGTGGGGGTGGGGTGGCCAGGCCATAATCCCTTCTCCTCCATTCTCTTCTCAGAATTTTTGGGCTTGCACACAAGAACCCTCCATGATTTTCAAGCAGCCAGTCTGGAACTCAAACCATGGTGGGCCATGTGGGATTCCAGCAACTTAACTACCATTCCACCTGCTGACTCCAATATACTTTTACTTAAATGGATATACAAAGTCAAAACTCTTATTTTTTAAATATTTTAATTTTCTTTCCAAAGGATGGGTTCTCCAAGTCCCTGCTCTTCCATTCTCTTCTCAGGATTTTGGGCATACATGCATGATGTGTGGTGTGATTTCAAGCTGTCGGGTCTGGGACTCAAATCACATTCAACCATGTGGGAGTTCAGCAATTTAGCTACCATGCCACTTGCTGATGCCCAATTCTCATTAATTTTTCCATGAGATAAAATATCTGCCAATTTTTTCAAATATTTCCCAATATCACAGGCATTATTACCCACATTTAACTAGTAACATAACTTATAGCCATCTATTGGGTTGTCAGAAAAGTCATGACATAGAGTTCCATTTTTCTATGTCAAAATGCATCATGAATTTTCCAACAACCCAATATTTGTAAAGAAATACACATAGGCTCTCTACTAGGAAAAAGGTTCTGAAGATTGTGTACAAGTTATTTTTTGTTCAGAAAAGTTGACTACATAGCATAGCTGTAGGTGGAATTTAAAAATACCAAAAAAGGGTGCCTTTTCTAATTGCAAAAGTTAAGAGGATATTTTAGTAGAAAAGCTATTTTTAAGGTCACCTTATATTATTATATGGAATTAAATACATTTTGGTATACATTATAGTTTGTGTAATAGTAAGAAAAATGTAGGTTATGTTTTTTGACCAAAATGCAAATCTTAAAAGGACAGTTCAAAAACCAGGCAGTAGTGTGTTAAAATCTCTTTTCATTGGGACCAGCAGTTGGTGTAATGGCTATGTTGCTGGACTCCCATGGTTCAAGTCCTGGACCCGGTGACCTAAACTCATACTGGGCGCATGTGCATGTGTGCCCAAGATCCCAGGAGGAGAATGGAGGAGAAGAGATTGTGGAGTGGCCATGCTCCCCCAGGGGTGATTTTTCACTTTCTGTCTTTCTCTGTCTTTCTGGTGAGCACATGTGCCCTATAGCAAAAACATCTCAAAAAAAGTAATGTCTTTTCATCAATTCATACAGATCTTTAAGACCAGAAAGTGCCAATTACCAATAGCATATTTATACATATTTATTTCCCCAGGCATCCTGTTTAAAAGAGGATGTGCGTTAGATGTCTCAGTTCTACCACTATTTTTATAAGCCTTTTAAACTCAACTTCTTTCAGGACCAGCAGTGGGCATAATAGCTCTGTTGTTGGACTCCCATGTAGTCATCTGTGGTTGCAGTCACGGACCCCGTGACTTAAACTCATGCTAGGCACATGTGCATGCATGCCCAAAATCCTGAGAGGAGAATGGAGGAGAAGGGATTGCGGTGTGACCATCCCCCCTGGGGGGTGATTTCTCGCTTTCTGTCTCTATGTCTCCAATAAGCACACATGCTCTATAGCAAAAAAATCTCCAAATAAATAAATAAATAAAAATAAACTCATCTTCTTTCATTTTCGACAACAATTTAAGACATTCACCTGAATTCAAATGTAATCTGATAAACCCATCAGGTGTTTTCCATGACTGTCTTTCTATCTTAACAGGAAGCTTTCCTTTTTTTTTTTGGAGAGGTTTTTTAGGGCACATGCACTTGCCAGAAAGAAAGAAAGAGATAAAAAGTGAGAAATCACACCCCAGGGGGGATGGCCACACGCAATTCCCTTCTCCCCCAGTTGCCTCTTGGGATCTTGAGCATGTACAGACACACACACCCAGCGTGAGTTTAAGCCACCAAGTCTGGGACTCAAACCGTGGTCGACTATATGGGGGTCCAGTGACATAGCCATTACACTATCTGCTTGTCCCAAGTTTTCCTTTCAATTTAATTCCTCAATTAAATCAATTATTCAAACTTCAATCAGGTCAGATTTCAATTTTCTTTATTTTTTTAATATTTAAAAAAGGTTTTATATTTATTCACTGTATATCATTACAACATATCAAATGAATTTTCACATCATGAATATAATGTATATTGTTTTGGTCAAAGATATTACCATATACATTATCATTAACAGATAATTTTATATCTTTATGTCCCTGAAATGTTTTGCTTCTTTATTTTACTCCTTGATAAGGGAGGATAAGAAATCAGTTATGATTTAAAAGTTTTTAATTTGAATATTGATATCATATTACTTTTGGGGAATGACGTTTGATTGAAAAGAAGTGATTATAATTCAATGGGAGAAATATCAACTAAAATAGTTTCAAAAAATAGAATAAACTTCCATGTGAAACCTGAGTCTATCAGTTTGAATCCCCTAACAGCAAGAATGAAATGATGCTATTAAAAAACAAAAACGAAAATAAAAACAAACACAAAACAAACAAACCACAAAACAAAGACAAAAGACATTCTTGGGTCAGTTATCACTTAAATTAGCCATGGTAATAGGTAAGAGTTAAACTTACCAAAGACAATGTATTGACTTCTAAATCACAGTATAAGAAAAAAAAAAGATTATGTCTCTATAAAAACTCACATATTAAGCCCAAACAGTGCTTTTATGAGATTCTTATTTTGTTTAATGAGCACTGTTAAGAGCTATGGAGCACTTTGCTCTGTCACAATGTGCCGTATCAGTAATTCCAGTATAAATGTGTGAGCCAAGAAACTAATATCAGTAGAATGCTGGTGCTTCTATTATAAAATTAACTTTAGGCTCCTAAAAGATTAAGCCACGTGAAAATTGTGTCTAAATTACTGTTGTTAATACATTTATTTCATTTTGATGTGTAGCTCATCAAAATTTTGTCTGTGTGCATTGTGTTCACTTTCTTTGGTGATTAATGTTGTTTAAAACTGAAAGACATTTTTGAAGTTATGGACATTAAGAACTTGAAGTTCTTAATTAGAACATTAAGTTCTTAGTAATAAAAGCACAATGATAGGGGATGTACTTTGAATATATAATTAGCATTAATTGAATTGGTACATACAAATCCTGACAACAAGTATAATGATATTTCTTTAAGAGTCAATGTCTACCAGGACATTTGGTTTGAAAAAATAATTAAAATTATAGCCACCATTAAAAATAATTTTGAGATGTCGAGTTGAGTGAAGAAAGTGAAGGAGTAGTTATCTTTAAAGAAATAAAGCAATTTCAGAACAAAAATTATAAGCAAAGAAAAATTACAAGTACAGAAAAATACTTAAAGAGATATTAGAATATGGAATTAAGCAGCCAGTAGATGGCATGGTGGTTATGGCACAGGATTCTCATATGACTGGGGTTCCAGTTCTGTGCCCAGAGACTAGATATCATGCCAAGTGCATAGGCATGCATGCCCAAAACCTGAGAGGAGAATGGAGTAGAAGGCATTGGGGCACAGTCGTCTCACCTGGGGGGGGTGATTTCTCACTTTCTCTCTCTCTGTTTCACTTTCTCCCTCTCTCTCCAGTGAGCACAGATGCCCTATAACAAAAAAAAAAAAAAAAAAGAAAAGAAAAAAATGATATGGAATAATTACTATATTTCTCTAATACTTAATTTGGAATTTAAGCTGAGCAATCATCCAGCAGTGACTGACCACATATTGACGATGTGCCGTTATTCAGACTGGTACTTCAAAAATGTCTACCTGACAAGTTGATCTGACATTTAAATATCACATGCACACTGCCCCAGTAGCTTTGTGGTTAAGGAAGTCTAATCCCAAATGGTCAATATGGTTCCTGTCCTGGTCCCAGTAGCTTGAAAAACCTGCCAGACGTGTGCCTATGTTCCCAAAGTCCTAAATACATGGAGGAACGGAGGACAGGGCCATGACCACACGCCAGTGTGTGGGAGAGTGCTGTCTCCCACTTCATCTCTCTCTGACCAGTGCAATACCTCCTGTGGGAAAAAAAATAAATTATTCTACATACTATACTGAAATGTATATTCCTGATTGGTCTGGCAAGATCAATTAACATGCTGTCCCACTCTAAATAATTTGTACCTTGACAAATCTAAGAGAGCAGTCATACAAATCTTTATTGACATGTAAGAGATCACCAGTATCTTAATAAACTTCCTTAGAGCATAATGATAATTTTTTTTTTTTTTTTTTTGGAGATTTTTCGCCATAGGGCACATGTGCTCGCCGGACGGACAGACAGAGAGAGACATAGAGACAGAAAGCGAGAAATCACCCCCCAGGGGGGATGGTCACGCCTCAATCCCTTCTCCTCCATTCCCCTCTCAGGATCTTGGGCATGCACAGACATGCACCCGGTGTGAGTTTTAAGCCACCGGGTCCGGGACGCGAATCGCGGCCGACCACATGGGAGTCCAGCAACATAGCCATTACGCTAACTGCTGGTTCCCCATAATGATAATTATTAATTTAAAAATAAATGCACCTGCTGTCCAGCAGATGACATAGAATATAGGGTGGTTAGATCCCACATGGCTGAGAAGTTTAAGTTTTAGACCCAGTGGTGTGAAAATCATGCCAGACACATCATGTGTGTGCTCAAAATCCTGAGGAGAATGGAGCAGAATGGATTCTGGATTGGGCATTCCCCCTGGAAGGTGATTTCTCACTTTCCCTCGCTCTCTCTCTCCAGACCACATACATTCTATAGCAAAAAAAAATAAAATAAATATACCTGGAAGTAGTTTATAATTACAAGGATATTATTTCATGCATTATAATCTGTAACTTGTTTCTTAGCAAGTGAATTAAAATTAGAATAAGGCTTTTTAATTTATACATTTAAATGTATTACCTTTATAATTATTGAAAGAGATTGCATGAAGAACTGTATGAAAAATGCACTTTTCTAGTAGTACTTTATTTATTTAAGAGTATGAGTATGCAGTTTTGAGAAAATTTAGAAGCCAATGAGATTGCAAAAGCTTTGTGATGAGATTTTGCACGAATGTCTGCCTTGGGTTTGAGCAATCTGGAGATTCTATTTTATAATCAGAGAAGGATGAAAGTTTATCTTGGAACCTGGCTCAGTTTTGAAGTCATTCCAAGGATTCAGTGTTATTATAGGTAAATCTGAGCCTAGCCAGGTTGTAAGAATGAAAATGAGATTAATGCCCTAGAGGCAAATGTTGAAGAAAAAAATTTAAAAATAAAAGTAAAAATTAAGAAAACAGACCATCTCCTGGAGGGCTAGACAAATTATATTTTTGACCTAAGAAAGCCATAGTATAAAAGTTCTTTGCTGAAGGACAAATGTAGACAGGATACATGGCCAAAAAGAATATTATTTTTCTAAGGGAACATAAACTATCTAGAGACCTAACAAAACTCAACTGACCACAGGGGGCCATTCAGTCTGAGACAGATTCCTACAGCTAGAGAAGCAGAACTAAACTCAGTCAAAGGCCAGAGATCCAATCAGAGAAATGTCAGTTTGAAAAATAGTGAGAAAAGTAGCATGTGAGGTCTGAGTTTCAGAAACTCCTTGGCATTTGCCTGGATGAAAACTCAGTGGCTTTAGAACATTTGCCATTTTATTTTTAAATAGATTCAGGGAAAACCCTACAGATAATAATGGAGAAGGAGGGATAACAGAAGAGAAGCTATCCTTGGTAAAGAAAAGGGGTGGGGTCCAGAATAATGTGCTGTATGATACTTTCTGCTTCTTATTAAAGAATGAGATTGAACATGCGGAGGAAGATCAGAAGGTTTCTATTGAGAAATTGTATATTTTAAAGAGAGAAGAGCAGGACTGAAAGAGTAGGAAACGGATTGTAGTAGGGAAAATACTTAGCAAAAGCACTGAGTACTTAAAATGTTGGACAAATAAAAGATTTGTTTTCCGAGTAATATAAGTCAGTTCAGGAAAAGAAGCTGCAATTACAAATAGGAAAGAAGAAAAGAGAGGAAGCAAAGTACAAATTTGGGTATTTAAAATATTTAACCTGAAATCTAAAATGGATAAAGAGGGAAAGGTGAAAAGCTTGCAGCTGAAGAAAGAAGAGTTTTTCTAGAATAGCTTAGCTAATTGGCTGCCTTGATTAGGCAGAGTTGGACTTCAGAGTGTGTATTACATATCTAATAACCTCTGTAACTTAAAATTGGTTCACTGTAGTATTTTTTTTGTTTGTTTATCTCAAATTCTTGTTGAAAAAGTGGAGACTCAACTAAGTACTGTGTTTGATTAAACAACTTCTTAAACTCAAAATAAAGCAATACATTATTATAATATTATTAAAATGAGTTCTGGAAATAAACTTATAGCTAAATGCCTCATAGAGGTACAGAATTTTCTCCCTAATGTAATAATAAAACTCAGGAATATTATTTTTTTCAAAGTTAAATAATATCCTTGCCATCAGCTTTAGAGATTGTGGCCATCTAGATCTTCTTGTAATGTGAAACATAGACAATAAGCTATTCAGTTTGTTGCTAATGAGGTTAAATTTGATTTCTCTACCATTCAAGTACTCTTGGAGTCTACTGATACTACTAATTGAAAGAGAGCATGAGGAATGAGTCTACTCTTGATGCTTCAAAACTCTCCAAGTATACTCTGGAATGAAGTCAGCTCACTGAAAATGAAATATCGGAACCACACTTCTCAGGCTCCTCCCCCCCACTTCAACACTGTCTGCAGAATTGAGTGTTGTCATTAGCTATCTTTACCTAGAGTAAAAATGAGAAAAATAGTAAAAAGAGAAACACTTCTCTTACCAATAAGAAGATTCATTTGGATGCCCCCTGTACCCATGTGGAAAAGCCTCTGTGGTAGAACTCCCCTAGAAGGTGATTGATGAAAGGTTTAATTCTTGTTATACAAGAGTCTGGTTCTGGCTGTTACACAATAAGCTCTCACACAGTAGGTCATTTCTTTGTCCTCTTCACTTAGGTCCTGTTCTTTTGTCCTTGCATTGGTCCTTTAACATTTTTTTTTTTCATTTCCTTAGTTTCTCTTTTTGTTTTTCCTACATTCAGGGTAAGCGTCCTTAAATGGGTTTGTAATTTACCAAAGTACCATGATAATCTAGCAGATTACCTTTTGAATCAAACTGACAGTCAAATAAATTTTACTGGTTTATTTCTGCATTTTTCAACTTTAAAATGATTGTGGGAGATCTGGATTATTTTAAAGAGAATTTTGGTTATGTAACTCTCCAAAATACATCAAAATATTAACCCACTAAATATAACTTCCTTGAATATTTTTTGTTTAAGGTATATTTATGACCTTGATTCACATGTAGACTTTTAACTAATTCTGGTCTGTGAAGGGAAGAAAGACTAGCACTGACCTTAAAAGAGTTCTCAGGGGAACCAGCAGTTAGCATAATGGCTATGTCGCTGAACTCCCACGTAGTCGACGGTGGTTCACGTCCCGGACCCGGTGGCTTAAAACTCACGCCGGGCACGTGTGCGTGTGTACCCAAGATCCCAAGAGGAGAATGGATGAGAGGGAATTGTGGTGTGACCATCCCCTCTGGGGTTGATTTCTCACTTTCTGTCTCTATGTCTCTCTCTGTCTGTCTGGCGAGCACACGCACCCTATAGCGAAAATCTCTCCAAAAAAAAAAAAAAGAGAGTTCTCAGAAGAGTTAAACAAAGTTATTGTTTTATATTTATTATTATTGTAAACATAGTGCAAATGTTTATATTGCCTTAATGATTTTTTCTTTGATTTTTGTTTTAGTGGGGGGTTTGGAGGGGAGCATGTGAGCTCACTGTAGAGACAAAAAGAAACAGAGAGACAGAAATAAGAAATAAGAAATCATTCCCCTAGGGGTATGGCCATGCTGCAATCCCTTCTCCATTCTCTTCTCAGGATTTTGGGCACGCACGCACATGTACCTTGTGTGTTTCAAGCCATGGGTCTGGGACTCGAACTGTGGTTAGTCACGTGGAAGTCCAGTGCCTCTATGCCACCTCTGCCCCCCCCCCCGCCTTCATGCTTTTATTACTATTGCTGTTGCTGCTTTTGTTTTTGACATATAACATCTATTGACATATCATTGAACGTGAATTCTTTGGCCAGTAGGTTTTCAAACAAATTGTTTAATCTTAAAAATACTAATTATGTACATTAAAAAAGCGACATTTAAAATATGACAGGAGTTCCTTAGATGCTAGAATAATAGCCTAAGTGTCAAGGCAAGCACAGACTACTTTTTTGGCTACTCAGTAATTTTATTCTCTCTAAAAAGTCTACTTATTTGTTTATTTCTGTCATGAGAGAGAAAGACAAAGGGGGAGATAGAGAGGCATCCTCACAGGATCTCTGGGCTGCCATCCCCCCCAGGTTTAGCCAGTCAGATCAAAGTGGCTGGCCTGCACAAAGAGGGCTCGGGATATGAACATTAAACTTTCTCATGTTGCTCCAGTGTCACAGAATTAAGGGTCACCACTGCATCATCACCTGGGGCCAATAATACATACTAAATTAATAACATTGACTTTTTAAAAAACTGCCAGAGAGCTACCTTTACTTATCAGAGAGAGTGATCAAAAACACCTCCCATGGGTGTGGTCATGCTGCAATTCCTTTCCCTCTATTTTGCCATCACATTAGAACTTGGAGCATGCATACACATGTGGCTGGCGTGTAATTGATGCCAATGGGACTGAGACTCAAACCGGGGTGTCCTATGTGTGATATGGCTCCCTATACACAGGACTTAACCACTGAACTACAGGGATGACCCTAGTTTTGACATTTTAATACAAGGATAGAGGGACTAGCAGATGGCATAATGGTTACATCACTGGACTTCCACTTAATCCACCCAGTTCAAGTCCCAGACCCAGCAGCTTAAAACTCACACTGAGCATGTGTGTAGGAGTTCCCAAAATCCCAAGTGGAGAATAGAAGAGAAAGGATTGTGGCATGGCCATCCCCCCTGAAGAGGTAATTTCTTGCTTTTTGTCTCTCTCTGTCTCTCCAGCGAGTGCATGTATCCTATAGCAAAAAAATATTTCTAAAAAAAATTTTTAAATACAAGTATAGAAATAGAAAACCAAACTAGTATTTCTTAAGTCGTAATATTTATATTGGGCATGTAAACAATTTCTCAACTAAAAAATTCAAACAAATATGTTACATCTCCCTTTTTTCAGAAAAATAACTTGCAGCATTATCACTTAAATTACATATAAAATATTCTGGCTAAAATTATGTATTTGTTGTCTTTTCTAATTTTAATCTAGAAAATCAGTCTGAGATTTTTTTTCCATGCATAAATATTAAAAAATGAGCTTATTTCATTTTAAAGTTTAACTTCACATACATCATTGAGCACAATATAGTTAATAAAACAAATTAGCCAATAATATCAAATTTATTTTAGCCATTTCATTAAAATTGATAGTCACAAAAATAAAACCTTTATGACACATTAGAATCTTTTCAGTTTTCTATTTCTAATTATTTAATTTTATTCATTATCATTATTTTAAAAAATTTATTATAGGTCACATGTGCTCAACAGAGAAAGGGGAAAGAGAAAGAAAAAGTGAGAAAGAAAGCAACCAGATCTAGGTCTTATGGTTGGCCATGTGACATTTGCTGAACTTCTAGGTAGTAAATAAAATTTTGTCACACTCGAAATATTAGACATCTGTTGACTTGAGAAGCATATTGATATTCAGTCATCATGTTTTTAAGTTCTAAAGAAGTACCTTATCTTACTTTTTACTGGGGTAACTATAGCTTGGGTATAGTTTTTAAAAAATATTTTAGTGACAATGATGTAATTTTTGTTTTTCTTTGTAAATATTTATTTATTTTATTCATGATAGAGAGCATGTGGGTACACACAGATAGCAAAAAAATAAAAAAATAAAAAAGAGCGACAACGATGCAATAGCCTCCTAACATCCTGATCCCTTCCCCCAGCCCTCCAGCTCCTCAGACCTTGGTCACTTGTGTGCATGCCTGGCATGTTTCTCAAGCCAAATCTGGGATTTACATCTTCTTAGGCTGTGCAATGTCAAGCAAAGTAGTTCAATTGGTACTGACTGCACCACCAGACCAAGCCAATAATTTACATCTTTAAACCTACATTTTAATTCCCTCAGATCAGTTAAAGGGTGCAACTAGTAAAATACAATTTGCATTCTTTTTCTCTTTCTCTTTTCTTTTCTTTCTTTCTGTTTTTTAACTATTGCCAGTGAGTATGTGCACTCCATAGAGAGAGACAGACAGAGAGAGAGAGAAAGTGATAAAGCTTCCTCCATGGTGACTGGTCACCAGCCAATCCCTTCTCCAGTTCTCCCTGCTTTAGAGATTCTGGACATGCACATGTGCACTGTCATGCTTTTCAAACCTCTGAGTCTGAGACTCAATGACATGGTCAGACACGTGAAATTCAGCAGCCTCAACTACCAGGCCACTGTTTGTCCCAATTTGTGTTTCTTTACTTTTTTAAAGTCTGGATCTCGTAGAATTATTCCCAACGTTTGTTCCACAGGGCACTAGCACTAACTGATAATCTTGTGAACTTAGGATTCCTCAAATTAACACAAATTCATTCCTTTTGTGAGGAGTGCTATTTTGATAGCAAAGAAAAATTCATATACATTGTATTTAACTAATGCTTTTGGAAATCAATGAGAATTTACATAAAGACCATCATTATTTTCAAAGAACTTAACATGCTTTTAACAAATTCTTTCTGGTTAATGAACATGTAGTAAGATCATCTTCCAAATAAGCATATTTCCTAAATTGTAAGTACCAAAGGCTTTTAAGAATACTTACATCATAATTCAATGGGCTATACTTCCTAAAACTTCATTTCTGATTGTTTTCCTATTTCATAATTTAATAAATTTCTAATAAAATTCAGTAAATTATGTTTCACTGTGTTGATTTCAGAAAATTAACATCCTTCCCAAAATGTTGTGGGTAAAGGTCACTAAACAACCTTTTTCATTGGATTATAATCACTTGCTCAAAAACTGTACATCAATAAGAAAACTTGTGATTTTTGCAACATGCTCTAAAATTAACACCTTTGTCAAATCCCATGTTATAAACTGTAAGTTTTCTTTCTACAAAAAGTTTAACATTTTCTCTTTCTGTTATTTTTTAACTAAAATAGACTGTAAAGGTAATCTAAACCTCTTCATTTTATAAAGGAATTAATTAAAACTTTACTGAGTGGTACAAACATTGTTAAACAGCTAAATGAAACTACTTAATTTTTTAAAAGATTATATGGAATCCAATATTCAATGCTTAATTAAATATCATTTAATCACAAATATTTTTCTTGAAAATACTATAGACTGGCAGGTGGAGTGGTGATTAAGGTGCCCACCACATGGTCAACCATGGTTCAAGTCCTGGACCTGGAGGCTTGCCTTCTCACTCACTCTCTCTCTCTCTCTCTCCCTCTTTCTCTCTCTGGTCAAATTAAAAACTAATAATAATAAATAAAATTAAATAAGTAGTTTAACAAAAAGGAAAATTCTAGACACAAAAAAACTGCAGAAAAAAGTAATACTTTTCACAGTATTTTAGAAACATGAATTTAACATTACATTCTAATGTGAAAAGTGAGTCTATAGGATGTACAAACACAAGAGATGAATGTGAATGCCAGATGTGGTGTGTGTGGAGGAGTGGGGCCTGGGGAAAAACATTTGGAGGAGGGATACGAAGACAGCATTGTTGAGACAGGGAGGTAGTGTTGTTATTTTTTTTTTTTTTTTAGAGATTTTCACTGTAGGGCACGTGCGCTCGCCAGACAGACAGAGAGAGACATAGAGACAGAAAGCGAGAGATCACCCCCCAGGGGGGATGGTCATGCTGCAATCCCTTCTCCTCCATTCTCCTCTCGGGATCTTGGGCATGCACGCACACGCACCCGGCGTGAGTTTTAAGCCACCAGGTCCAGGACACAAACCCTGGTCGACTACGTGGGAGTCCAGCGACATAGCCATTACGCTAACTGCTGGTTCCCGTGTTGTTATATTTTGATCAACTCAACAGGGGAGAAATGTTCACATATTGGAATGATCACCTTGTAAGCTAAATAATGTGACTGAATGTGTTAAATAAATGTAAATAAAACAAACAACAACAACAAGAACAACAAAGATCAAAATACAAAAAAAAGAAATAGCTAAGGTTTTCATTGTTAATACACAAAGGTTTATTTTGTTTAGAAATGAGAAATAAAAATAAATTAATTTAAAATTTATTAATATATTCACTATGTATCTTAATCTTTTTATTAGTATTTTTGGATTATTATCTCTGGGTCATATTATAGAAAACTCTCATGGTGGGTTTACACTTATTTTTCTTACATCTTTTCAAAATTTCCAACTACTCTTAACTTAATCTCCTCTAGAATTGAACTGCAAGACTAAAAGTAAATCAATAATTGTATTGGAACTAAATAAGTTTTATTAAACTTTATAAATATTTTATACTCTTGTGATACATCAAAGAGCATAAACTGGAATATTATCAACTGTTTTATTTATAGAATTTTTTTGAGAATTTTTTTTATTCTTTGAGAGGGTTTAGATTCTGATACTTTTCCTCCGGAAGCATTGCTGAGGAAAAGTAACATCTGCATCATAATTCTTATCATTTCAGCGTACGAGTTAAATTTGTACACATAATCCATGTAAGTTTGCCTCATTCTTGAGCCCATCTTATTGTACTTCAGCAATAAATGGAATTATTCATTTTGAATCTTTTTTTGAACTATGAAGACCAAGACAGAACTTCTTGGCATTTTCTTTCCTGTACTTTAGGAATTAACTTTCCATGTGCAGAATGAATTCTAGTGCTTTTTCAAGTCAAGCTTTGCATCGCTATGTTACTTCAGAAAATGCTCAGCTGGTGTTTGTCCATTGGGATGAACTGGCATAGCACAGTCTTAAAAAGAATCCATATCATGTTATCTTAAACACTGATAGGCAAAAAAGACATGTTTTTTGTTGTCAGCTTATCTTTTATACATATACAACTCAAAGCAAAGTTTTCTTTCTCAAATATAAAATCAAATTTTTATCATGACGTTGACAATGCTTTGTTTTCCATGTTATCAAAAAGAATCCTTCTTAATGTAGTGTAGCCCTGTATTCTATTTTGAAGTCAAAATAACTATCACCTTTAGATACTCACTTAGTTGTAAGTGTAGTTCCATATTCCTCTCCCATCAACACGTAACAAAGAATTTTTTGCTGTACAGATAGTATTTTAAGTATAAACATATTTCTTTTTCAATTTTTAAAATTTCTATAATGCATTCTATGATGCATTCATGGTACTCATGAAACTGTGCTGAATGTTAAAAATTATATTCTTCAATTATCTGTATGTTATTGTAGTTTAGCTGCACAGATCATTAAATGAGACTTCAAAAGAAAAAGAGCCTAATGTATATTGAATTCTTGTGTGGTAATTTTTTTTGCATATAAGATCATGCTTACTCTTTATAAAATACAATAAGAAATATATTTTATATATGTATGTATGTGTATATATATATATATTTGTGTGTATATATGTACACACACACGTATAGTAGGTACGGGAAACTGAGGTTCAGAGAAATCGACAATTGTGCATAAACAGACAAAGGTAGCAAGAGTAGGTACTAAATTCAAATAAAAGATTTTCCAATTTTGAAGCCTATCATGTGTACTAGGTAGAATGCTGAAGGGTGTTGAGAAAGAATAGAGAGGATAAAATTAGAAGTTAAAGATAAAGGATCTAAGAAAAATAATGCGAAGAGGGGATTAAAGAGATTGAATCAAGTTCCATGTCCAGGTTGTTAAGGCAGCTGGATCCCACACGACAAACCTTGCTATTCAATCCCAGCCTTGGTGGCTTAAAGACAAACTGGGCACCTGTGCACCGGTACTTGAGATCCAGACATGGTGGAGAAATGGAAAAGAAGGGATTCCACAGTGATCTTGCTCCTTTGTGTCATGTGTGTGTGTGTGTGGGGGGGGACTTTCACAGCTCCCTCTTTCTCTATTTCTCTGTCTTTAAGAAACTGTCTCTTTCTCTCTGGTGAGTGAACATGTCCTTTGGCAAGTTAAAAAGAAAATTAAAAAAAGAAATAGAGAGCAATTGTATGACAATTGTTAAATGTAATAAAATATTGTAACATAGTGAAAGTTTTAATAAAAGCAACACATTCTTAGATAAAAGGAAAATACATCTATTTTAGTTAGAGTAAAAGGAAGTTGCTAATGGTTTGGATATAAGAAAGAAAGTTGGTGAAAACATGAATTACTCAGTGGACTTAAGCTACCATGCTTCCCCTAAAGCAAATCCTGTAATGGGTTTGAAGGAGCAGTTGTCCCAGGAAGACACTAATAATGTTAGGACATACAGATCAACTGGATAGAATGAGTTGTCAATGAGCACGGCAGATTTAACCAGATTAAGATACTGGGAGTCCAGTAAGTAGTATAACTGGACCCACCCCACCTCTAAAGAATCTCTATAAATTTACTCACTTAGGAAACAAAAATATCAAGTGAACAATATCTGCAGTTTTATTATACAGACTCTAATAAGGAGAGCACACACTGACATAAGTACACTTTAAATTGTTACTTTTTTTCAACCAAAATAAGTGATTGAATTGTAAATATAGTGTATACTAACCACAAGGGAACATGTAATAGTCCAGGACTAGTGGTAGCAAACATTTTACCACTCCTTCAGACTAAAAAGTCAAGGACAGGGACAAAAATAATGGAAACTAAATAAACTTAAGAGGAGCAGTGACTTTCACTCATAAGAAACAGACTACTTAAAGGGGCCCTGGAGGGAGACATACTCTGTTGACCGTAACATTTCCTCTGTCTCCCCAGTCTTCATTGGAGGGTTTTCATTGGTGGAACACAATTGGAAATCTAAAGATGGGAAAATAATCTATATAAATAAAGAGCATGATAAAGGTGCAGAGGGTCCAGGGAAACAAATGAAAGGTAGCCACCACAGTAATTGTGTCAACCATAGCCATGTCTGCTCGAAATGCTTTTAGAGTCTCTAAGCTTATATCTATATGTTTTCTAAATAACTCTCTTATCACTTCTCTTTCTTCAAAAATTTTTAGGCCTTATGGCCAATCTTCTTTCTTTAATTTCTAGCTTCACTAATAAATGAGAGCATTCAGAAGAGAATTTCTAACTCCCACCTAGGTCTCACTACCAGCATATCTGTCTATGTGCCCTGCTTTTCCTTCTATTGCCATGGTTATACTACTTGTAAAATATTTAAGGCTAAATCATTCACTTGTATAGTAGATTTTATGGAGTCATGTCCACTCAAGCATATCATGTACTTCCTTTATTGCATCATACGCTTTTCCTTCTGCTCATATTGAATAATTTCCTTTAACATACAAAGACATAGTTTATGTTTTTCATTAAGGAAAATCTACTAATAGTTGGGATACAATTCTGCATTGATATCTATCATGCCTCTGCACATCTTACAAAAGTAGGTTCCAGTTAACTGGAGTCTTAGTTTGGAAAGATGAAGAAAAATCTGAAAAAGATATTAACAATAAGCCTCCAATGTAAGAGGACCAAAAAAATACATAATACTAATGTTCTGGAAAATAAAAAAAAAAGGAATGATCTTCAAATGGAAGGAAAAGATGACGAAAAAGTATCAAGTCAATTCTATTTATTTCAATATTCTTTGTTCCATGTGCTCTCTTCAAGAATATTTGTGTACAGGAGTATAGCTTTGGATAATAGCTATAATAGGTCTGGCAGGGGCAAAAGGAAAACCTTCTTATATCCATCATAAAAGTTCAAGTTCCCTAAACTCATGCTTATTCAATAGCTTGCTTCACTGCATGTGAAAGTTGGGTCTCAGAGAACAGACATGTTTTGAAACTCTGGATATTACTATTAATGGAAGTAATAAACTGTCTGTATCACTGACCCAATAGAATCTTCTACCAGCATTCATGAAACTGCAGTAGGCTAATTTGTTAGATTTCAAAGTGGGTAAAATGCAGAACCTTCACTTCTATTGACATTGATCCCATTTCTCTGTTACATTATCCTTGGGCAGCATAGTACCTTAAAACCAAATGATCATTGGGAGCAGTTGGTGTAATAGCTATGTTGCTGGACTCCCATGTAGTTGAGTCCCAGATCCGGTGGCTTAAACTCACGCCGGGCACATGTGCATGTGTGCCTAAGATCTAGAGAGGAGAATGGAGGAGAAGGGATTGTGGCATGGCCATTCCCCCTGGGGGGTGATTTCTCACTTTCTGTCTCTCTCTGTCTTTCTGGCAAGTGCATGCACTCTATAACAAAAATCTCACTAAAAAAAAAAGATAATTACTACCTCAAATTGTGCTTCTTCAATTCTGATTGCATTTCTTTCTTATTCTTATTGCACAGGTCTAAATTAGTTACTCCTTCCATATAATGGTTCTTTGTTTGTTTTGTTTTGTTTTTGCAACATCTGAACTTATCAAAACAATCATACAAATAATCATTGAGGGGAAGGAAGAGAACAGGTAGAAGTGCCGTTGAGAACAGGAAAATGAGAGGGAAGTTTGATTTCTAAATGACAAAGGCAACTAAACATTGCTATCACAATTTAAATTATGTGAAAAATATACATTGAAGTCCTAACCTCCAAGAAATGTGACCTAATTTGGAAATAGCTGGAATTAAGAAAAGGTCATTAATTGGGGTTGACCTTAATCCAATACCAATCCAATCCAACACCTATGACTGACATCTTTATAAGGAAAGGGGAAGAGGCAAAGAACAGTACGTCAAGATGGAGGCAGAGTTTGGAGGATTTATCCACAAGTCCAGAAATACTGAAGACCAATACCTTTCACCAGAAGCTAAAAAAGACATGGAATAGATTCTGAATTTTCAGAAAAAACTAACACTGCCAACACTAAAACTTCAGATTTCGAGCTCCCCAACTATCAGAGAATACAAGTCACCTAACTTGTTTTTGTCTTTGTTTTGTTTCCTTTGTTTTGTTTTATTTTTATGGGAGCCCTAGATAAGTAATACAGTTGGCATGTCCAGAAAGAACTAAGAAACTCAGCAGGTATCATTATATGAGTAAAACACTAAGAGAACAAAATCATTAAGCTGTATTCTTTCCTCTGGCCACCAAATCTTACTAGCAACAACCTGGTTACCTTGTGTGGCACGAGAGCAACACTTTATATGCTCGTGCTGTAAAGGCTGAGACAGTGAGTTTCTGTATAAAACCCCAAAGGACAGGGACCAGAAGTTGACATAATGGCTATGTCACTGGATTCCCATGTAGTCAACTGCAGTTCGAGTCCCAGGCCTGGTGGCTTAAAATCATGCTGGGCCTGTGTGCCTGTGTGCCCAAGAACTTGAGAGGAGAATGGAGGAGAAGGGATTGTGGAGTGGCCATCCGTCCTGGGGGATGATTTCTCATTTTCTTTCTTTCTGGCAAGCACATGCGCCCTATAACAAAACAAAACAAAACAAAACTCTCCAAAAACAAACGAACAAAACATAACAAAATAAAAAATTCCAAAGGACAAATGATTGATAGTTGGGCCTTTTTTAAAGTTTACTTCATGTTTTTATTTTTATTTTGCTATGAGATGCTGAGACAGAGACAGAGGCACGGAAAGAGAGAAATCACTTCCCGGGAGGCATGGCCATGCCATAACCCCCTCTCCTCCATTCTCCTCTTGAGATTTTGAATTCACACACACACGTGCCCAACATATTTTTTTTCCTGGGTTCAGGAATTGAAACATGAAGTCGGCTGTGGAGAAATCCAGGCATCTTAAGCACCATGCTACCTGGCTGACCCTAAAGTTGACTTTAAATATGACCCTAGAGTTTTGAAAATATCTGGGTAGAGAGAGAGTTTGCAAAACCCTTATTTAAAAAAAAAAAAAAAGTTTTGCCATAAGGCATTTATGCTGGAGAGAGAGAGAGAGAGAGAAATCAGGTGTTCGGTGTGCTTTACAAACCACTGGGTCTGAGACTTGGCCTGCCCAGTCAGCCATGTGGGATGCAGTCATCTCAACCACCATATGACTAGCTGACCCCCAAGCTTTCATTAATGATGTACGTTGATTTCTTCACAACATTGGGGTTGAGTGTTCACATTTGTATCTTATTTAACTATAAGCATATAAAAATATAATATATCACTTGCACTTGATGTTACCATTAAGATGCTTATCTGGTACAGATGTAAAATTATCCAGATTGGGAACCAGCAGTTAGCGTAATGGCTATGTCGCTGGACTCCCACGGAGTCAACCCCGGTTCACGTCCCAGACCCAGTGGCTTAAAACTCATGCTGGGCGCGTGTGCGTGCGTGCCCAAGATCCCGAGAAGAGAATGGAGGAGAAAGGATTGCGGCGTGACCATCCTCCCTGGGAGATGATTTCTCACTTTCTGTCTCTATGTCTCTGTCTGTCTGGCTAGCGCACGCGCCCTATAGCGAAAACCTCTCAAAAAAAAAAATTATCCAGATTAATTGGAATGGAATACAATTTTGATTTTTTTTTTTTTGGTTATCTGAATATTGTGTGCAAAAGTATTTTACTAGTAATAACTGAGTTTCTGCTTAAGTCATTTTTCCTGAACTTTGTGCCATTGAAACAACATGAAAGTTAGAAAGAAGATCCAGTGACAGTGCCCCTCCCTCTCTTCTACTGGAGCAAAGTCTGGCTCCCTAATTTTTGTAGTAAGCTCAGATCCACCAAAATATGTAAGCATATTTCAGGAGAGCTGGTTGACTTTAGAAAAATATTTATGTTTAATATAACCAAAAAGAGAATGACCTACAATTTACAACCTATTCAATCATCACATCTTTTTGTTCATGTATTTACTTTATTTATTTTATTTAGAGTCTAGTTCAGCATGCATACCTATATGTGCATTGTCCAGTGTGTAATCATCAAATCACAGACATAGACATATTCATTTTCTTCAATGTTATGTTGTCCATATTCAATAATAATTCTACCACTTTGTTGTTGGAAGGATGCAGTGAATTGCATGACATTTTTACTTTATGAAAAGATGGCTATAATTCTATCACAAAATATTTTATTGAGTAATTATTAAGGAGTGCAATAGCATTATTTTAGGATCCTGTTCTCACATGCATGCTTCCAGTATGTGTGTTCAGACCAACCAGCCCAAGAAATTGAACTGCAGTCAACTACCAACTGCACATTCTGGTATGCTACTGATGAGTTGTAGAGGCTGAGCTGATTCTAAGGTTTTTTCTTTTAATTTTAAGAATTATTTTATTTAATTTTATTTATCAGTTATTATTATTATTATTATTTTAAATTTGATCAGCAAGAGAAAGCAAGCTATCAACCATGAGGGAGTCCAGGGCCTTAACCACCATGCCACCTGCCACCCCCAGTTTTAGGATTAAAACCTTCCCTTAATAAATGTACTTTTTGATCAGTACAGAAAAGTAAATGATTATATAAACAATTGAACATTCTTTGTTAGATATTTTTAATTAATAGTGCAAATAAATGGGAAATATGTTTTTATTGTATCAATGGGTAGCTCTGGGAACCTGCGAATACCTTTACCTTTTCCTATCCTTATCTGTAAAATGGATGCGATAACTATTGCAATAGCTATTTTACACAGCTATACTTAATAAATGCATTTGTGTAAAACTATTACCTTATTTTTTTTAAAAAAAAAGCATTATGAATCTCTAAAGATGCATCACCATAAACGGGTATAATGAAAACATGTTTGCAAGGAATGATGAGCTTCTATACGTGACTGAACACAAATGACAGAAAAAGATATATTAATAAATAAGCAGGAAAGGATTTTAATTATATGCATGGTTCAAATCTCTTATGTCTTAATTATTGTGTACCCCAAAGTGATTAGGCAATTTTTGTAAGGCTAAGATTAAACAATTCACTTTCTGATAATAATTATCTTTGCATTATTAAATTCTAGGCCTCTAGATGGAATAAGCCAAATTTTAGCATCTATATTTATAAGACATTACAACAGGTAATATTCTATTGACTGGAAATATTTGTGAACACTAAATATATGGTAAACAGTGACTTACTTTTATGAAGAACTGCAGTTACATCTAGGAAAGATTCATCATTTCCTTTCTCTTTTTAGCGAGCAATAAAGGAATAAGTCCACCGACAGCTACACCCATAACCGTAAGTTAAGCACTTCATCTTCTGCAATATATTATTTGAAGTACTACATTTTTCAATTTCTTTCAGGATAAACTGATAAAATTTCTACATTGGCCTTAAATTCAGCCATTTCACTAAGTTGAATAATTTTATCTTCATTCTGCAGTGCTTTAGATACCTCAGGGCATTTTCTGGTTTTATCTTTGTTGCCAGAACTATTTATGTATTAAACTAGGACAAGAGATACTTTAACCAGCTTGATCTTTATTATACCGGTGCACAGGTTGCTACTTAGACAAAGATTAACAAGCCACTGAAAGTGCTCTGTGGGGATAGTGAGTCCACTGGGTTGAGAGGGTCAAATGTATTATCTATTTCAAATTCTAGAGGCTAGAAAACAACTTGAATATGTTCCACATTTCTCTGCAACTGTTGTTATAATGTATACCACCAGACGTTCTGTGCTTGCTTTCATTATTTTATTTTTTGGAATAATAAAAATCATAAATTAAAGCCTTTAGTAAATCTAAATAATTTTTAAGTGTCTGCTGTTGACTTTGAATAAAAGTCCTTGGATTTTATCTATAGATTATTTTAATTTCTTCTCCTTTAAGGAGAAGAAGTATTTCAATGTGCTTAGGAAATTAAAAAAATAGTGTTTCTTGTCAAAACTATGGAATACAAAAACTTCAGTATATTTTATTTTTTAAATGTACTTACAGCACGAATACAATAGTTAACAATATTGTTGTATATGAGAAATTTGCTTGAGAAGTATGATTTAGGTGCCCCCCCCACACACACACACACATGTGGATATGAGATGATGGCCTTCCTAATTGGCTTGACTGTAACAATCATTACATTGCAGACATTTTATACCTTAAGTAGATGTGATTAAATAAAAATGTGGTCACAGGTGTAAAATGACTCAGAATTATCTGTTTCCCTAGGACAAGCCTGTATAAGTCTCTAAAATAGGAGCTGGGATGGAAACAAAGTTGCATGCTTACTGGAAACATACAATACATCCCATTCCCAGTCACTGAGTGAGACCTGAGAATGAGTAGGATGCTGACTGGACTTCCTCTTGCCCAAAACTTCCTCCTGATGATCTGAATGTTGCAATTGTCCTTTGCAGGATACACAGTAACCAACATGCTGTAGGACGGCACAGTAGACATTTGGCCAGTCTCTATGGCGCAGAAAGGTAGCATAGCAACTAGAGTTCAGATCCACATCCCTGGCCTGCTAGACCTGAAAACATGCTAAGTGCATGTCTGCTAGGACATGGGGTAGAGTACTAGTGGAGGGGCATTGCAGGATGATCACCCTCTTCAGTGGGTGCTCATCTCTTTCTCTGATGCGCATGCACATAAGCTATCATGAGTAAAAATAATGTGTCATTTAAACGAACTAAGTTTAAAAAAAGAAGTTATTAAAGAGGTCAATAAATGGCATAGTGGTTATGTTACTGGACTCCCATGGCTTGAAAATTACACTGGGTGTATTGTGTGTGCATGCCCAAGATCCCAGGAGGAGATGGAAGAGAAGGGATTGCAGAATGTCCATGCCCCCTGGGGGATGATTTTGCACTTTCCCTCTCACTGTCTGTCTGTCTGTCTGTCTCTCTCCTGTTAATACACATGCCCTATGGCAAAACCTCTAAGAAAATTACTGAAATTATTTAAAATTGTAAAAGATACTTTGCAGGATTTTGTGCTAAGGATCAGCCTTCATTATTTGTCAGGAAACCTAAGCCTAAGTGGTTTGTTCCCATAACTCTTCCCTTTTATTTTTTATTCAACACATTTCATTTCCTTTGGACTCTTACTTTTATTACCTCTACTATTGAAAAACTTAAAGCACTTTAACCTTTTTTTTTTTTTTTTGGTGTTTTTATTTGAATGTACCACACTTTTTATATCCAATTATTATTTTCCTATCAATTTCAGTGTTTATTCCAATTATTCATGGAACTAACATTCCATGAAAAGATGCAATATGCTGAACTATTTTGACAGATTAAAAAAAGTCATGTAACTCATTTTATCTCCTATGTAAATGAAAAATGAGTGAAATGACTGTGTTCTAGGTTATTTTCCACATATGCCGTGTACTTGTATATCATAAATTTAAATTATTTTATTTATTATTATTATTTTCCAGTTCAATCAGAGAGATATAGAGAAAGAGAGAAGGAAAGTGAGAAGGCAAGCCACCAGGTCTGAGACTCAAACTGCAGTCGGCCATGTATGAGTCCAGTGCCTTTAACCACCATGTTACCTGCTGGGCCCCCTGTATATCATAAATTTTAAAATGACTTAACAAAAGAAAACAATATAAAATTAAAATTAATCAATCTAATTTCCTAATGATAGCTCACTTTCTTACTTTCAGTTATAGAGTTTGACTTTGTTAGTGTATTTCCCACCATTGCCTCATATGTGTGTGTGCATGTGTGTGTGTATACATTTTATATATTTTATTCTTTTTCTTTTTTTAAGACAGCGGTTCACTCTATCATAATCTTCTTGCCTCAACCTCCCCAAGTTGTCAGGATTAAAAGTATATTCCACTATGCTCAGTTTTTAGCTTGGTGCTAGGTGCTTGGATTGGACCAGCAATTGAACCTAGCCCTCCCACGTGGTCACAGCTGCAAGCACAGAATCTTGGCAGCATGCACCACCACAGCTGGACCCGTCAGGTCTTCTTAGTATACATATCTTGTAGTTTCTCACTATAGAAAGTCTTGCACCCACAGATAAAATAATGTATAAGCTTTGACTCTCTTATTTTTATATGATTACATGATATGAACTTGCCTAGTTATTTTGTCTTACTCTTCAACTTTGCATATTTATCTTGCCTTTTATTTTCAAATGTAGACACATCTTGGTAAATTTCAGTTGGAATTTGGGAAGAATTGAGTGTAGCAATGCTCTTGTTTGTGACAGTGTCTGACGTGATTCCTTCTACTGACCCACTGTGTAGTGGCCCTTATTTCTCTTTCTACTCTATGATTCCCCCACCAGGTTAAGTCAATCCTCATTATAATTTTCAGTATTGAGAAGAATTTCACCTTTTAGCTCTTTACTTGGTTTTGTCTTTTCCCTGGTTGTCATTTCGTAGTACTCTTCTGAGCCCACTCCAACACCATGATTAACTTCCACTCTCAGGTTTGCATGGATTCTCTCAACCCCAGTGTTTGAGTTATATCTGCTACATAGAATATTTAAAAACATTAATAAATATTATTTATTGAATTTTACCTCCAACCATAAGGAGTAATATGAATTATTGCATGTACTTACTCTCTTACGTTAAACAAAACAAATCAAAAAAGGAAAATAATAAAATGTGTGATGCTTCCTCTACTGAAAATATATAACACAGGCAGTGATTTATGGCAAAAACAAACAAACAAACAATCCACACACAACTTTTTAAATGATTATACCAGTTTGCTGTCCAGAGGGAATATATTGCTTATAGAATATGAATGGAAACTAAACAGAGTCCAGAAGGCTGAGATGAAGACAGAGAGTAAAGGGAACCAGCAGTTAGGGTAATGGCTATGTCACTGGACTCCCACGTAGTAGACCGCGGTTCACGTCCTGGACCCGGTGGCTTAAAACTCACGCCGGGCACGTGTGCGTGTGTGCCCAAGATCCCGAGAGGAGAATGGAGGAGAAGGGATTGCAGCGTGACCATACCCCCTGGGGGGTGATTTCTCACTTTCTGTCTCTATGTCTCTCTCTGTCTGTCTGGCGAGCGCACACGCCCTATAGCGAAAACCTCTCAAAAAAAAAAAAAAAAAGAAAAGAAAAAAGACAGAGAGTAAAGAATTCAAAGAAACTAAAAAGCTGGATTCCCTTAAAAAAAAAAAAAGCTAGAATTTACTGAATAGGAGCAGGGAAAAAAAATAAGCATTACTGTAAGTCAAGAATTAAAGGCAGAGAGGTCCAGGGGTTGCACAGGTCTTCCTTGAAATTTATGTTGAATATTAATCAGTATATGTGAGAGTAAAGCACTTGAAGCCAGGAAAGAGTTATTGAAAAGGAGTCATCAAAACAATTAGGGAACACAGAAGTTAAGGAATATTTTATACTCCTATCACCCTGAATAGAAAATCTAATAACACATGAGGCAGTGATTACAGTCTTCAAAATGATATTGCCTCTATGGTAAATAAAAATTAATCCTACAGGGACCAGTAGTTGGAGTAATGGCTATGTTG
The DNA here is from genome assembly GCF_000334495.1 of Tupaia belangeri chinensis. Taxonomy (NCBI): domain Eukaryota; kingdom Metazoa; phylum Chordata; class Mammalia; order Scandentia; family Tupaiidae; genus Tupaia; species Tupaia belangeri. The sequence goes on from NW_006207517.1 coordinate 356,986, forward strand.
CTGGACTCCCATGTAGTCAAGTGTGATTCGAATCCCAGACTTGGCGACTTAAATTCACGCCGGGCGCATGTGCATGTGTGCCCAGGATCCCGAGAGGAGAATGGAGGAGAAGGGATTGCGACGTAGCCATTCCTCCTGGGGGGTGATTTCGTGCTTTCTGTCTCTGTCTTGCTCTGTTTTTCTGGCGAGTGCACGAGCCCGATAATGAAAACCTCTCCAAAAAAAGTTAATCCTACAATAAAAGCAGTCTGATCTTGCATCACAAATAGGAAATGCAAGACTCAAACTGATAAATGATTCCATGTAACTTAATTGCACTTTAAAAGCAAGCTCTACTATATTTAAGAGAACACAAAGATATCCAGAAACCAACATAATAATATTCACCATATCCACCATACAAAAGAATTTCCTTTTTTGGGAAAGTTTTTATTTTTTTATTTTTTTGCCTGAGGGCATGTGCACTCACCAGGGAGAGATTGAGACAGAGACAGAGAAAGTGAGATGTGACCCGAGTGGGATCGTCACACTTCAATCTCTACTCCATTCTCCTCCTGGGTTCTTGGGCACATACGCACTCGCATACAGCGTGAGTTTCAAGCCACCGTATCTGAAATTTGAACTGTGGTCAGCCATATGAAAGTCCAGTGATATAACTGCTATGCCATCTGCTGCCCCCCCAAAAAATATTTCTAATGAATGCAAAAAAGAAAATACGACTCATAACAGTAAGATAAATATCAACAGAAATAAACCCAGAAATAACATAGATGATAAAATTAGCAGACAAGAACATTAAAAGAGAAGGTGCTACTTTGTAGTACGCTCATTCTACTCATGCAATTTCATGCCTAAAATCAGACATGTGCCCACAGATGCGTATACATCAGTTGAACTTTCTATTGAAAATATTTAGATTAAGATATTTTGAGAATCAACAAAATGTGGGGCAAAATGGAATAGAAAACAACTGCAGATACCAGAGACAATGTGGGGAGGAGGATGGGAAATGTCAAATGGCAAGAAATAAGGAATAAAAAAAAGAAAATTATTTCTTGACAATAACATGTTTGATTAAGCCACTATACAGTATATTCTGGATGAGAAATTGTGTTTTGTATGCTATGATGATGTTCAGTGAATAAATGTAAAATAAATAAAGAGTTAATATAATTACATTTCATTTGTTAATAAAATGTAGGCAAAATTATTAACATGCTAAGGACAGAACAAAAAGATATAAGACATAATCAGGCAGGTCCTATGGCCCAGTACTTAAAAGAACTGGATCCCACATGGCCAACCACAGTTTGAATCCCAGCCCTAGTGACCTGAAAAACGCACGACGCATGTGTGTGCACATGCGCCAAGTCCCAACAGGATGGAAAAAATGGAAGAGAAGGGATTACAGCTTGACCATGCCCCATTGGGAAGGCTTTCTCTCTCTCCCCTTTTCTCTGTCTCTCTTTTGTAAGCACACATACCCTCTGGCAATGTAAAAAAAATGAGACAATAAAATTTTTGAGAGAAAAATACAATTTCTGACAGGATATATACATTCAGTAGTATTAACAATGTATTAAAAATTAAAGATTAATGGACTTGAATAAATAGCAATACTCCCAAGAAGGGAGTAAAAGGTCTAAAAATAGAATATATTAATGAACTGTGATTTGATTTCTAATGGCACACTAGATGTGTAATTATCCATGAAATAGAGACAAATATAATGTATTTGAATAATGGAAGTTAATTGCTTTCAAATATAGGAAAAACGAAGTCTTCATAGCTGAGAGCATTAACAAACAGAAATTTAAAAAATATCTATTCCAAGGTATGGCATAATTAAAATTCTCAAAAAAAAAAAAGACTGGGGAACCAGCAGTTAGCGTAATGGCTATGTCGCTGGACTCCCACGTAGTCGACCGCGGTTTGTGTCCCAGACCCGGTGGCTTAAAACTCACGCCGGGCGCATGTGCATGTGTGCCCAAGATCCCAAGAGGAGAATGGAGGAGAAGGGATTGTGGCATGACCATCCCCCCTGGGGGGTGATTTCTCGCTTTCTGTCTCTATATCTCTGTCTGTCTGGCGAGCGCACGCGCCCTACAGTGAAAATCTCTCAAAAAAAAAAAAAAAAAAGACTGAAAAAAGGAAATATGGTCTATGGAATACTATTCAGCCATAAAAACAAGACCCTGGCTTTTGATAGAAAGTGGATGATTATGGGAGTTTTACTGCTGAGTGAAGCAAGCCAGACTACGAAGGAGAGACATGGTATGTCTACTTAATATATACCAACTTCCCGCACTCTGTGACCTAAACTGAATGACTAGAGAGGATATAGCAACATAGAAAATACTTAAAGATACCAGATGCAGCATGGGAAGAGGGTGGAAGAAGGAGGAGAGTCTGAGGAAAGATATTAAGGAGAAAAATAGAGAGGCAAGGCACTGATGGGACAAAGAAATGGGTTATTACCTGTTGATGATAGCGTGTATAGTATCCCCAGCTGGACTGGTGAGAAATGTATTCATGTTGGAGCAGTCATTTTAAAAGCTAAGAATTATACATGTAATTAAATGTATAAAAGAAATTAAAACAAAATTTTAAAAAAGAGAGAACTTTAACATCAGCCAGAGAAAGTTACATAACACACATGCAAATTATCAATGACTTAAAGGAAAATACTGCATACTAAAACAACACAATCAAAATCTTCAAATGAAAATGCAGGAATAACAGAATTTTATTCCAACCAAAATATATTTGTAAAATGAAGGGTAAATTAAATATATAGATGTGAGTAAGTAGAAAATAATTTTGTTATTATTTTTTTACATCAATTTAAATGACATTTGATTATTTAAAAATAATAAGAATGCATTGTGGGGCTTATTACATAGATATAAATAAAACAATAATGTAGATGTTAGGAGAAATAAAATAGAAGTATTTCTGGAAATATATATGAGTGTATACTATCACAAGAACAAATTACTGTTAAATGGCTTGAGATTATTTGTGATAAGTTAAAGAAATATTTTATAAACTTAAAATAACCACTAAAAATTAGACAGAGTTTCAATTATAAATGAATAACCTAATAAGAAAAAATAAGTAAATGGATCAAAGAACAAATGGAATAAATATAAAACAAATAGCTATAATGAAAATTTAAAACCAGCCTATTCACTAATTAAATTAATTTAAGATTTCTCAAGTTCTCAATAAGAGTGAAAGATTATCACACTGAATAAAAACAAACAAACAAACAAAAAAGTTCAATTACATGGTACCTTAAGAAACTAAGTTTGAATATAAAACCACAAAAAGGTTAAAGGTGACAGAATGGCAAAATATGTAAGGACGTTAATTTCAGACAAGTAATATCTCAGTGGTCAATAAATACCTGATTAAAAAAAAAGTTTAGAAAGAATATTGCCGGAACCAGGAGCTAGCATAATGGCTATGTCACTGAGCTCCCATGTAGTCGATGGCGGTTCGAGTCCTGGACTTGGTGGCTTAAACTCATGCCAGGCACATGTGCATACGTGCCCAAGATCCCGAGAGGGGAGGAGAATGGAGGAGAAGGGATTGTGGTGTGGCCATCCCCCGTGGGGGGTGATTTCTTGCTTTCTGTCTCTCTGTCTTTCTTGTGAGCGCATGCGCCCTATAGCAAAAACCTCTGAAAAAAAAAAAAAAGAATATTGCCAAGGATAAAGAGAATTATTTTATTATAGTGAATAGCTTAATTAAACTTAAAGGAAGCAGATAAAGGAATAGATAAAGATAATGCCAGAAAAAAATGAAAATGTAAACAAATTTTATAACACATTCAATAAATTCCAAAGTTGTTTATTTGATAAGACCATGAAAATCTTTAATTTTATAGTCAATTTATTAAGAAAACAATAAAAAAGAACAAGATATGAATTACAATATAAGAAACAAGAGATGGTTCATTATTACACATACTATCGGTATTAAACTCAAAACAATAAAATAATAAAAGACATAGTTGTTACAATGGATACTTTTTAATAGTTTTGTTTTAATTTTCTATAGGGCTTAAGTGCTCACTAGAGAGAGATAGAGAGAAGGAGATAAAGTGAGAAAGTACTCCCCGCCCTCCAGGGAGTTGGCCATGCCCCAATCCTTTTTCCATTCTCCTCTTGGGATTTGGGGCATGCACACACACGTATCTGGCATGCTTTTCAAATCTCTAGGTCCAGGGCTTTATTCTCAGAGTGGACCATCTGGGATCCAGTTACCTTATCCACTAAACCATCACCTGACCCTACTTGATTTTTGAAACATGTAAACTTTTAGATCTCATTCAACATGAAATAGATAATCTAAATAGACCTAAATCCATTAAGGAAAATTAATTTATTACTACAAAAATTCTTCCAGCAAGAAAACTTCTATCTCAGATGCATCGTTAGTGAATTCTACCCAACATTCAGAGAAAATACAATTTTATAGAAATGCTTGCAAAAAAAAAAATAGAAAAAAAAAAAAACAAACAGTTTTCATCTGATTCCAATAAGCCAGCATCACCCTGATTACAAACCAGAAAAAGTAAAGATCAGACTTCAAGGGGGTACCCATGGACTCCAGAGGCCAGTGTTTCTATCCTTGTCTAATCTCCTCTTGTTGAGTGTGGAAGAGATGAATTACTTGCTTCTAAGGAAAAGATAATGGAAAGTCATTCTTGTGGTTATATAATGATACATAAAACGATCTTGTTGGGCCAGCCTATAGCATGGTGGATAGGTGGACTGGATTACACATTAGGTTGAGTCCTGGACCCAGTGCCTTAGGAAACACTCAGACACATGCACATGTGCACACATGCCCAAAAAAGGAGGTAGAAACAAAGAAGAGATTATGGCATGGCTATGCCCATAGGGAATGCATTCTCTCTCTCTCTCAGTCTCTCTCTCTCTTTCTGGCTACTGAACATGCCATCTGGAATTTTTTTTTTTTAATGATATACTGGGACCAGCAGGTGGAACAGTGTTTGGGGCATTAGACTCCCACATAACCACCCATACAGTTCAAGACCAGTGGCTTGAAAATCATGCCAAGTGTGTTTATGTGCATGCCCAAAGTTCTGAGAAGATTCTGAGATTGCAGTGAGACCATCCTTCCTGAGGGGTGATTTATCACTTTTCTTCTCATTGTCTCACTCTGGCAAGTGCATGCACCCTATGGCAAAAACCTTTAAAAATTATATACCACTTCCTGGGACCAGTAGTTAGCCTAATGGCTATGTCACTGAACTTCCATGTAGTTGACCGCGGTTTGAGTCCCGGACCCAGTGGCTTAAACTTACGCCGGGCACATGTGTGTGCGTGCCCAAGATTCCAAGAGGAGAATGGAGGAGAAGGGATTGTGGTGTGGCCATCCCCCATGGGAGGTGATTTCTTGCTTTTTGTCTCTCTGTCTCTCTCTGTCTGTCTGGTGAGCACACGCGCCCTATAGTGAAAACCTCTCCAAAAAAAAAAAAAAGTTCTAGAGACTGGAAGTTTGAAATCAAAGTGTCAGCAGGGCTGGTTTCTTTGGAGATGTCTCTCCTTGGTTTATAAATGAACACCTTACCCTTATTTCTGCATATCCTTTTTTCTCTGTGCATTACTATGTGCTAATCTCTTCTTTTTTTTTTTTTTTTTTTGAGAGATTTTTGCTACAGGGCGGGTGCACTCGCCAGAGACACAGAGAGAGTCAGAGAGACAGAGAGAAATCACTCCCCAGAGGGGATGGCCATGTCACAGTCCCTTCTCCTCCATTCTCCTCTCGGGATCCTGAGCACGCATGCACATGCACCCAGAGTGAGTTCAAGCCACTGGGTCCAGGACTCGAACCGCGGTCGACTACATGAGAGTTCAGCTACATAACCATTACACTAACTGCTGGTCCCAACTAATCTCTTCTTTTAAGGACACCAATCATATTGGATTATAATCCATGGAATATAGTCTTGATTTACCTTAATTACCTTGTTAAAAGCACTTTCTCCAAATTCAGCCACATCTTGAGGTACTGGGGAGGAAATATCAGTATATGAAGTTTTGTGGGGAAACAACTCAAACTATAGCAGGCATAAACTTTGTTAATGAAAGTTTAACAAATAAATTGAACAAGATATGAAAACAGTAATTTCTCCCCACCATATGAGATTTTACCTATGTATTTAAGAGTAGTTCAACAGTTGGTGATAATGCAATTCTCCATATTGGAAAATACAAAATAAAAGCTGTATGACTATCTCAAAAATCTCACAATATATATATATATATATGTGTGTGTGTGTGTGTATATGTGTGTGTGTAACATATATATATATATATGTGTGTGTGTGTATAATATATATATATATATATATATATATATACTAAAATATAGCATTTTTTTCTTGACAAATCTGTCAAAATGATGAAGGTGATCTGTAAAATCCTACCATTGACTTTATGTTCAGTGCTAAGAATATGAATGCTTTATTAATAAAATTAAAAATGAGGGACCAGCAGATGGCATAATGGCTTTGTCACTGGACTCCATGTAGTTGACCGTAGTTCAAGTTCCAGACTTGGTGGCTTAAAACTCATGCTGGGTGCTTGAGATTGGAAGAGAAGAGATTATGGCATGGTCAGGCCATCCCTCATGGCTCACTTTCTGTCTCTCTGTGTCTCTCTGTCTCTCTGATGAGCACATGCACCCTTAGAACAGAAAACAAAACAAAACAAAGTAAAAAAACTCTCAAAAAAAAAAAAAAAGAAAGAAAGAAAGAATGAGGAAAAGGGACCAGCACTGTGATTCACGTGATTCAGTAAAACTATGCTGCTCAAGAGAAACTACAGGCTGATCACAGTTCAGATCCCCAGACTGATCATCCTAAAACAGAATGGACAAGTGCCGAAGATCCAATGGGTTGGTGGACTAGAGGAAGGGGCTATTGATGTAACCAGAACCAATAGAGGGGGTCTCTCTCTCTCTCTAATGTGCATAAACATGCTTTATCATGAATAAAGAAAATAATATTAAAAAGTAAGACAAGAGTGTCTACTCTAGCCACATCTAGTCCACACACTATTAGCGATTCTATCAAGCCCATTAAGAGAATAACTTAAGTAAAAATCATTAGGAGAATGAGAAACACATTTGTCTTTATTTGAGGATGACATGATTACCTATCTAAAGATTCTAATGGACAATTTTATTTTTATATTTTATAAATTTGGCATTTTGAAACTGATAGTAAAAGACAATGTCATTTACAACAGCATAAATAAATGAGTTCAAGATAAATCTGGTAAAAATATGTCAGACCTATACATTGAAAACTACAAAACTTTGCTGAAAGTACAAAAGATATAAGTTACAAAATTCTATACTATGATTACTAATTGGAAGGCTCCATATTAGTAATATGCCAAATATCTCTGTTTTATATGTTGAAATCAGTCCCAAGTGTAACACAGCACACATCTGTCTATAAATTAGCAAAATAAGTGAACAAAATAAGTTTTGTTTCAGAATTTATTTGGAAACATAAAAGTCCAAACTGATATTTAAAAAGATTGCATTTGAAAGACATATACTATAAGCTTCTAGGATTTATTTTAGAGCTGAAGAAATCATTAAGGAGGTAATATGTTGGCATAAACATACAAACAAAGATAAATTGGACACAATATAGCATATAGAAGTAAAGCTATGTAGATATTTGATACATATTAATTCAATTTGTTTATGTCAAAGTGCCACAGCAATTTAATAGAGAAAAAATGATCTTTTTAGAATGAGACTAAAACAATCATCGGTTCATATGTAAAAATGAAATAAATAAATGGATAAATAAATGGTAACCCTTGCCATATACAAAAATTAACTCAAACTATATAATGTAACTAACTGTAAGAGCTGAAATTGTACAACGGCTAAAAGAAAACAGAGGTGAAATTTTTGGTGACCTACATTTTGGCAGAAGCTTCTTAGTGTTGACACCAAAAGCATGAATCAAAAATATAAACATGAATTTCCCTTCACTAAATTTAAATAGATTGCTTTTCAGATGACATTGATATGAAAATATAAAGGCAAGCTGCAAATATTTGTCAAGCACCTATTTAAAGAGGAATTACATCATGAATATTAAAGAACACCTATAACTCAATATCAAGAAGACAAACTATCCAATAAGATGGTACACAAAATACTTGAACAATGCTTCACCATAGAAGAAACCAAGATAACAAAAAAATGCAATGACATTCAATATCATTAGAGATATTTCAATTAAACCACAATATATTTCCAATACATACCTGCTAGAATGACCTAAATTTCATTCCAGTTGTTTCTAGGGATATAGAACAATTGGAATTCTCACAAATTAATCATTCAAATATAGATATGTAATAAGTTTAGAAAACAATTTGTGACCTGCCATTTCACTTTTAGCTATTTGCCCAGAGGAAGTCAATGTACGTGTTTGCAAGAATAATTTTCCTTTAAAACAATTTTATTTGTAATTAACAAAATCTGGAAATGGTATCATACTTTTCAATGTAAAAACAGATTATTAAACTGTCCTATATCCATTCAGTAGAATATTATTTACCAATAAAAAAAGAACAAACCACTGACACATTGCATATTTAGGCTGATGAAAGCTGTCAACCAAAAAAAAATAACTACTATGTAATTCCATTCATCTAATTCCTGGAAAATGCAACCTAATTTATGAAAAGGCAAGCTAGTAGGTGTCTAGAAGAGAGATTACTACAGAAATAGACAAATATATAATGGGCAAGAAGAAACTCTCAAGAATGAAGAATATAGGGGACCAGCAGTTAGCGTAATAGCTATGTCACTGGACTCCCATTTAGTCGACTGCGGTTCGAGTCCTGGACCCGGTGGCTTAAACTCATGCCGTGTGTGTGTGTGTGTGTGCGTGCCCAAGATCCTGAGAGGAGACTGGAGGAGAAGGGATTGCGGTGTGACCATCCCCCCTGGGGGGTAATTTCTTGCTTTTGGTCTCTCTGTCTCTCTCTGTCTTTCTGATGAGCGCATGCGCCCTATAGCAAAAATCTCTCTAAAAAAGAAAAAAAAAAAAGAGTGAAGAGTATATAAGGGGACTTTTAAGAAGGTTTTAGAAAAATTGAATTAAAGTACAAGTTTATTGTAGAGGAAAAAAATTTACAAAGCATGCGTAGTTTTTTCATAACATGCATTTTAAATAAATTTTTTGATGATCCCTCATATTCACAATCTTGATTATAGTTATGTTCTCATAAAAAATATATGTATGCTCCAAATCATATATTCTACTCTTAAATATGTATTGATTATTTAATGTCATTGCTAACGTGCTGAAACATGGCTGATTGCATGTGAGTCCCAGGCTCAGCAGCTTGTAAAACACACTGGGCTCTTGTACGAGTGTACCTCAAATCTGTAAAGGAGAAGGGAGAAGAGGGGATTGTAATGTGGCTATCCCCCTCAGGAGTGGTGATTTCTCACATTCCCTCTGTCTCTCTAACTCTCCCTGTCTCTCTCTGATGAGCATACATGCCTGATAGCAAAAATAAATAAATACAAATTTAAAAATAAATAAAGTGCTTAAACAAAGATGATGCTAAGTCCGAATAATGGTCTATGTACTAAAAATAAGACAAGAAGAAGAAATTGATGGCAAGTGATAAGAAGAGTTCTATGAGAAACGAGGCTAAGATTGCCATAAGGTCTGCAGAAACGACCCTCAAGTCATCCTACAGGAGAGGACCTCTATACCAAAGCTTCAAGGCTGAGTCACAACTCTAGGTACTGTGATATTTTTCCATATTCAAAGTAAAATGCACTGACTTGTGTTCCATATTGATGATCTATTTTCTTGTGACACATATTAATATTGTCAATTTTTAAGATTATTGACATGAATTAACTTTTTGGTTATTTATTTATAGGCAAATGAAAATTTAAGAAAATCTATCTGGCACAGTGGTGAGAAATCATCATTAGTATTGCTTCTGCAAAGTACAAACTGAGCAGGAAAGCATGGTATCAATATGAAATCAAGGAAAAACATGATTGAATAAAATTATTTATATAATTTATTCAGAATCTAAAGTATGACATATCGAGATCCTTCAGAGATAGGGTGTAAAGTCACAATAATTCTTTTAAAGATGCCTATTACATTCAATGACCTCTTTCAATATATAAAATGAAAGAACGTATACAAACAATTTTTCAAAAGTGAAGAGCTAGAGGGACCAGCAGTTAGCGTAATGGCTATGTCGCTGGACTCCCACGTAGTCGACCGCGGTTTGAGTCCCCGACCCGGTGGCTTAAACTCACGCCGGGCGCGTGTGCGTACGTGCCCAAGATCCCAAGAGGAGAATGGAGGAGAAGGGATTGCGGCGTGGCCATCCCCCCTGGGGGGTGATTTCCTGCTTTCTATCTCTCTGTCTCTCTCTGTCTGTCTGGCAAGCGCACGCGCCCTATAGCAAAAACCTCTCACAAAAAAAAAAAAAAAAAAAAGTGAAGACCATGGATGACTGATCAATTCCTTCAAGAAGTTTAGATAAATGAACATTTATTGAATGATGAAATGAATAAATAACTTTTTGGTTATTTATTTATAGGCAAATGAAAATTTAAGAAAATCTATCTGGCACAGTGGTGAGAAATCATCATTAGTATTGCTTCTGCAAAGTACAAACTGAGCAGGAAAGCATGGTATCAATATGAAATCAAGGAAAAACATGATTGAATAAAATTATTTATATAATTTATTCAGAATCTAAAGTATGACATATCGAGATCCTTCAGAGATAGGGTGTAAAGTCACAATAATTCTTTTAAAGATGCCTATTACATTCAATGACCTCTTTCAATATATAAAATGAAAGAACGTATACAAACAATTTTTCAAAAGTGAAGAGCTAGAGGGACCAGCAGTTAGCGTAATGGCTATGTCGCTGGACTCCCACGTAGTCGACCGCGGTTTGAGTCCCCGACCCGGTGGCTTAAACTCACGCCGGGCGCGTGTGCGTACGTGCCCAAGATCCCAAGAGGAGAATGGAGGAGAAGGGATTGCGGCGTGGCCATCCCCCCTGGGGGGTGATTTCCTGCTTTCTATCTCTCTGTCTCTCTCTGTCTGTCTGGCAAGCGCACGCGCCCTATAGCAAAAACCTCTCACAAAAAAAAAAAAAAAAAAAAGTGAAGAGCTAGAGTCTTAATTTACATTTTGTGGATATATTTTATTTTGAAAAATCTGCTTAATATTTCTGTAGCTAAATCATTGAGTTTTTCATTATGAGCTTTAGTTTCCATTGATGAAGAGGTTTCAAATGTAGAACAGCTACATTTGGGACATGAAGATACTCCTAGACTAAATAAGGTAAGCACAGACTCAGAAGTACATATTTCATGGGCAACATGATGATTCCCACACAAGTAATGTGCGAAGCATAAGAGCATAGATAAGACAGTATGAACTCTGCCTTGAGCAGAGCAAATAGCTAGAAAAATCTTTTCCAAAGAAGTGACATTTGCGCTAATATGCCATACACATTATTTTTAAGGCTATAATTAAAATGAAATTTTCTGGCTGATTTCATTATTCTTACATTCCTACAGATATTCGAAAAGCAAGAAAAATTCTTTCAAGAAGAAACACCTCTATTTGCTGCTTTAGGACATTCTTTCAAAATTATTCTCATTAGCATGAAAATACCAAACACATTTTATATTTCATGTAAAATATATTTAGAAATTGATACTGGCCTCCAATTTCTTATACCCCCTGGCCCAGATGTCATTTGCAATTCTCAAGTTTTCAGATCTTAGAAATGTAATATGAATATATGAATATATAATAATGTGCTGTGTATAAACCATAAGTATACCCGGATGTGTGTGAGATCTGGGGCAAGACTCTATTCAAACACATGGATTTTCTTGTGGTAAAATGTGTGAACATTTATGATGAATGGATAAGTAAAGACTATAAATACCTGCACACAAGACCAGATCATGTTTTACCACCAATTCCTGGACTACAAACTTAAGGAAAATTAGTATCAGAGATCTTCAGAAATTGAGAAATTTAGGGAACCAGCAGTTTAGCATAATGGCTATGTCACTGGACTCCCACGTAGTCAACCGCGGTTCGCCTCCCGGACCCAGTGGCTTAAAACTCACGCCAGGCGTGTGTGTGTGTGTGTGCCCAAGATCCCGAGAGGAGAATGGAGGAGAAGGGATTGCGGTGTGACCATCCCCCCTGGGGGGTGATTTCTCTCTCTGTCTGGTGAAAAACCTCTCAAAAAAAAAAAAAATTGAGAAATTTAGAAATTGAATATAAGAGATTGGGAATATGTAACTAAATAATTGTAAGGTTCTATTTTTTAAAATTTTATTCATCATATTTATTTTAATTTGAACAGAGAGACACAGAAAGAGAGAGGAAAGGTGAGAAAGGAAGCTACCAGGTCCAGGACTCAAACCATGGTCAGTCATGTGGTAGTCCAACACCCCAACCATTGTACTATATGCCAGCCTCAATAATTGTAAGGTTTTAAATGAGTACATTTTCTGTTTTGTAGAAAGTCTCCTCTCTTACGGGTGGACAGATCTCAAAGTCATGTGCATTTGACCCAAATATGATAACAATATAAATCCAACTACATATATATAGAGAGAGAGAGAGTGAGAGAGATAGAGAGAGAGAGAGCGCACCATGACCTTAGCTATGAATAATAAAATTGCATTTACTGTGAGGGTGATGTTAAGAAGCCATGATTGGGAACTCATGGTCTAAACACATCAAAATACAATTGCCTATATTACTGAACTCAGCACCAGTAACAAAGAGTAGCTAAATTCAGTTTCTGAAAAAGGATAAAAATAACCATTAGGAAGAATGAATGTATGATTGATGTTAAGAAAGTAAAGAAGGAACCAGTAGTTGGTGTAATGGCTATGTCACTGGACTCATGTAGTCAACTGCCGTTCAAGTCCTGGACTGGGTGGCTTAAACTCACGCTGGGGACGTGTTCGGGCGTGCCCAAGATCCTGAGAGGATAATGGGAGGAGAAAGGATTGTGGTGTGGCCATGGGGTGGGGGTGAGGGGTAGTGGGGGGGTGGTGGGATGATTTCTCACTTTCTGTCTCTGTCTTTCTGGTGAGTACACGTGTCCGGTGCCCGATAATAAAAACCTCTCTCTCAAAAAAAAAAAAAAAGGCAGAGAAATACTTCCATAAGTTTACTATCTAAAATCAAAAGCCATGTCAAATCTAATCTAAAACAGTCTATGTAATATACCAACATATAAACTTTTCCTAGTAGTGAAAAATTTTTAAATACAGCTGGGTGCAGGAAACGGAAAGCCGGAAATGGCTAGACAAATTCAGTTTGCCATGGGGCTATTTGGAAAACCCAGGAAAAGTCGCCTAAAGAACTGGTCAATGAATGGTCATTGAAGATAAGAGAGGAAATGAGAGTTGTTGACAGGCAAATAAGAGATATCTAAAGGGAAGGAGAAAAAGCGAAATGATCTGTGAAAGATGCTGCCAAGAAGGGTCAGAAAGATGTCTGTGTACTTCTGGCCAAGGAGATGATCAGGCCAAGGAAGGCTGTGAGCAAGCTCTATGCATCCAAAGCGGCATGAACTCAGTGCTTGTGGGGATGGAGAACCAGCTTGCTGTCCTGCGAGTGGCTTGCTCCCTGCAGAAGAGCACAGAAGCGATGAAGGCCATGCAGAGTTGAAGATCCCAGAAATCCAGGCCACCATGCGGCAGTTGTCCAAAGAGATGATGAAGACTGGGATTGAAACGGAGCAAGAACCCCCTAATGTATTTTCTAGGGTTCCTGAAATATAAAGTCCGTTTGCATTGTAATGGCCCAGAGTAAGGAGTAAGTCTTCAGACTTTGGTTATGATAATGACCAACATGGACCATGAGTGAGGGCCATTTGACCTCTAAAACTCTCACTTAAAGGAAAGAAGGTTTTCATTTCAATATGTAAGATGTTTTGTAGACTGGAAACTGCTGGTTGTGAGCTCAGAGACTCCAGGCTGAATGGTTCCAGACACCTGAAGAAGAATTTGATTATCTAAGGCCTCACCAATCAAAAATGCCCTTGAGCTGATCACACCCCCTTAAACCAATCACTGAACTGATCATGCGCCTGGGACCTCTGCCCCTAATTTTGCCCTTAAAAATGTATGTGGGGAACATCTTGGGGAGACCGGGCCTTTTCAGCATGAGCTGCCCGCTCTCCTTCTTTGCACTTTGCAATAAAGCTGTACTTTCCTTCATCACACCATGTGCTTTTAGCTTGGTTTTATAGCGCTTGGGCGAGCAAACCTGATTTGAGTTCGGTAACAGGATCATAGAAGAGATGTTAGAGGACACTTTTGAAAGCATGGATGATCAGGAAGAAATGGAGGAAGAAGCAGAAATGGAAATAGACAAAATTCTGTTTGAAATTACAGCAGGGGCCTTGGGCAAAGCCCCTAGTAAAGTTACAGACACTCTTCCAGAACCTAAGCATCCAGGGGCTATGGTTGTCTCAGAGTATGAGGAAGAGGAAGATGCCCTGGAGGCCATGCAGTCAGGGCTGACCACACTCTGCAGCTAGGGGCCACCAGCTGGGCCTTGGACTTACTCTTGGCCCAGTCACTGGAGGCCCCCACATTCCTCTAAAGAGCTGCCTCCTTAGTATCTCTTGCACTACTCCTCTGTCATGAGGGATTGCATTTTGGAAAAGGTTCTCTGCTAATATCTCTTCACTCTCTGATGAGGTCTTGTGATCTCAAACGAATTGTTCTTATAAAGGTGGTGTAATTAAATGCATCATTTTCAGGCATATAAATAAAAGTATCTTACTAGGAGGAGGGCAAAGAAATCCATTTTCTCATGAAGGACTTCTGAGAATGGAGTTGATTGCCTGAATGTTAGGGACTCTACATTTTTTTTTTCTTGTTGGTCTGTAAAACACTACATAAATGAATTTCAATAAATTTCTTATTTAACACTTGGGAAAAAATTTTGAAATATGGAGATGCTATATTAAATTTTTTAAAAAAATAGATCCAGGTCTTACTTTTGCCAAGGTACATGTGTAAGTATTTTAGTACGTGGCATTGAGCATGAGAGTAGTCACTTATTCACAGTCAAGTTGGTGGATCATACTCCAAACCCTAAAACGTCAACACTGTGGAATTGGAGAAAAAAAGCTTGAATTTAGCAAGAGTACTCCACATGGAAATATTTTGTGTTTCATCTTATTGGCAATGATTCCAGAGATACAATGTAGAGTAGCAAGTGAAAAAAGAAAGTTTGATTGTCTGATTGGCCTATGATATCACTAGGAAGACTTGTCTGTCTAAAAGGATTTTCTAGATGAAAACCATTGATATTACTGAAATCAATATAGATGAATCAGTTGTATAAGTTTTATTCAAGACCTCATTATATTCTAGTTGTGTGATTTGGATTAATATTTTTAAATTCTGTGTCCTTAGTTTCCTCAGATAGTCAAACTGAAAATTCATACTTTTAAGTTTCCTTACTACTGATGAGTAAATGTGTAAGTCTTACGTAGGGCTTCTGTGAGAGGTAAACATAAATGCAAATAATTTAAATGAGGTCTTGGGACATGGAAAACTATAAATGATATTTATTACATATTAATTTTTCCATAACTGGTACTGCAATTATTTTTATATGCCAATTTGAGATATATATTATATTTGACAGCTTACACAATTTCACCAATGTTCTATCAGGCTGTCTTCTGTTCCAAGTTTTTCCTGGGATGCAAGAGCATTACTGTATAGTCAAAACTGAAAAAAAAAAAATTTCCTGGAAGTGATAGCCACCATTTTTTTCTCTTGCAGTTCTTTTTTTGTTAAATGAATTAATTTACTTTACATTCATTCACTGAACATCATCACAGCATACAAAATGAAGTTTCCCATCCAGAATACACTTTATAGTGGCTTAGTCATACATGTGGTGAAAGGGGAACCCTCTCTTGCCCTTCTTCCCCAAAGGCAAATTCATCTAGAACCAGTAGTTTTCGATCTCTCTGATCATTACCCACATAAAAAGTTTTATTTTAAAACATATGAGAGTACTCTCCCAAATATAGTTAGGTAAACAAACCAAAACTTTCTTTAAAATGTGCTACTGAAGCTATTATATTTCTAGTCTATTTTCACTGTAGACACGCTTTCACTAATCTGTTGCTACAAGAAGCTTAAAAATTCATAGCTCTTAAAAACATGACTTGAAAGAACGAGCCATAGAAATATCAAACAGGAAGTAGTTTTGTTAGATGTTAGCAGTATTGAGGAGAAACTCATGTTACTTTTGTACTTTTTTCAAAATGCTTGAATGTTCTACTATTTTCCACAGTGTCTGTCAATTTCATTATCTTAAAGCAAGATCTGTAATATTTTACAATTAAGACTGTGGCTGCCCCTGTGGCTAGTAGTAAAGGAAATGGGTCACACATAGTAGACCATATGATTTGAGGCCTGGATCTGCTGGCTTCAAAAACATACAAGGCATATGTCCACATGCTCCAAATCCTAAGAGGATGAAAAAATGGAAGAGTGGGGTTTGCAGTGTGACAACACCCCATTGAGGAATGCTTTCTTCCTTCTTCACTCTGTCTGTCTCTCTCTCTTTGGTGAATACACATGCACTCTGGCAATAAAAATAAAAGAATAAACATGTGAAAGAACAATTACACCAGTGGATGCGAATCCAATGCAAATTATATGTAAAACTAACTATATAAATAGATGATTGAAAATGGCATGGTTATAATGAAAAATATTGTCGTTTCCTATTAACAGTAAATTATAAAAAATAAATTATTAAAACTTGATTATAAAATTATATTTAAAATTTAAAATATAAGCCATAGTAATTGTTCATTTTAATTATTTGTTATTGACTGAGGAATTATCCATATTAAAATTATAGAATTATTAGTTGACAGGGCATGTCAATTATAATTCTCCTCATCTTTGGATAAAAATGCTTTTCATAGGCTCATGTTCAAATAGTATACCTGACTAATCAGGCAGTGTATAGCTTCTGACATTGGTTGAAGATTTGCTATATATAAAAATGATTGAACTTAAAATAGCAGAATACTTAATACCCCTTCTTTCATGTACTACCTAATAATTATTCAGCAATGTGTCATATGGCAGTTCTAAAATAGCCAGGGGTTGTAAAAAGAAATAGTATGAAAACAGATATAGATTATATATTTAAGACTATTTGAACAGAGATACTAAAATATTGCTAAATTTTTCAGTATTTATTAGAGTATATGTTCAATGATTTGCTCAAGTTCACAAGCTTAAGTTCAGAAAGATTTAGGTTCAATACTTCGTAAATCTGCCAGTTTGTCCTGGGAGCAAATTATAGAATTTTTTTTACTATAGAACCTCTGTTATATAACTATATTACAGAAACTGTGTATGCATATGATACATATATATATATATATATATATATATATGTAGTTGGAAAAGTCATGATATGCATTTTTGTATAGAAAAGTAGAAAAATACATCATGACTTTTCTGATGACTATATATATATACATATATATTATAAACTATCTACTCTAAAAGTAAGACATAGTTTTAATATATAGACTAAAGCTGGAAGAAATTAGATGTTTTTGCAATCTCATTTTATGCTTCTGAATTCTTTGTTCTATTTTGTAATTACATGTAGTATGCATAATTTATGTTTTAATTCCAACACTTATCGGACATTGACATTAAGCAGCAGATGACAAAAACACTGTCCATTTTTTGACAATTATTTGCCTATGATAAAATGTGAACAGATATAATTCCATATAATTTAGCTTAACTTTGGTTGTCATTATTTTCTACAGGATTTACATAAATTACAGGCTTGTGGAGTTAACCTCAATAATCAAACTGAATGAAGTTATTTTTACTTTATTCATCTCCATTTAGTAATATGATCCACAATAGAGATGAGTTATTTTAATATCTCTTCAAATCAAACCCTTGGAATATTAAATGGTGTAAATGTATGAGTTGAAATGTTATGAGTCATTCAAAAATAAAGCTGCTGGATAGGACATAGCAAAATTGTGAATCCTCTGTACTCTACATAATGTTAATGTGCTTTTGATGTATTCATGTTTCATATATACAACATAAACAGAAAATCGCCATCATTGTTTTTATTTTAGAGGGAAATTTTTGCTTATGGGTCCATCCACTTGCTGGATAGACAGAGACAAAAAATGCAAAATCACTCCCTGGAGAGATTGCTGTCATGCAATCCCTTCTCCACTCCCTTCTCCAGATTTTGAGCATGCATGCCCACACACCCTAGGTGATTTTCAAGTTAACAAGTCCAGGACTTGAACCATAGTTGGCTATGAGGGAGTCCAGTGCCTTACTCACTCTGCCACCTTCTGGCCCCACAATTAACCTATAAATCCATAAGAATTAACTATCTCTAGAGACATACAAATTTTAATATTTAATCAGTTTCTACTTTAAATAGTTTGCTTTTGTAATTGAATTATTTTAGGAGTTTCTATATATACATAATTCACAGATAAATACTTCAGTTAGGAAGGTATTTTGTCTTCGGTTTTCAGAAGACTAAGTAATAATGGGTAGGGCAATGGAGATTAAAGAAAATATTTAAAAATTCCTTATTTTATAATGTCCTTCAAGAAAAAGTACAAATTTATAAAATTGCTCAACTCAGCATTTTGGAAGAAAGTGGATTGAATCCAGTCACAGAGAAATGGAAAGAACCAATCAATTGTGTGAATCAAATAGAACCCTGTCAAAAACACCATGAACAGATTTTTTCCCCCTATTCTTACCTGGGTATGGGGGGCTTCTAGCCAACAGCAGAGAGGCAAGACATGGGAAAAGGAGTACAAGGAGAAAAATGTAATGCACTAAAAGAAGTTTTCTGGACACCTTCGGCCGCTTGCCAACCAGGATGAAGGCAGAGCAGAGAAACAAATTATACCAACATTACTTCAGTAATTAAAAATGGGAGTATAAAAAAGGAAAACTTTTCCCAAAAGGTTACCCAAAGTCATGAGAGGAGAATAGAGGAGACAGGATTGTGGTGTGTCCATCACCCCCTGGGGCGTGATTTCTCACTTCTGTCTCTGTCTCTCTGGCAAGTGCATGCACCCCTAACAAAAATCTCTCCAAATAACAACAAAACAACAACAACAACTGATGCTTTTTCTATGATTATCATTTATACCTTTAAATTGTATTGAGGTTTTATTGTTTTGTTTTTTTAAATTGGTATGCATTTAGATGGTACTTATAAATTATTGCAGACATGTCTTATGGACGTGTATTTTAATTCAGCAATGACTCACAAAACCATGGATCTGGTAGGGGGAGTGAGCAGAAAGGAGGAGCACATTTGGCTTTTACTTGGCCATATTTAAAATGTACAACGGAGAACTAGGTAGTGGGTAGCAGTAAGACAGCTATGCCCAGCCAGGAAAGATCCTGGCTTGATGTCCTACAATTTTCCCAGAGCACACAGGGGCAGATTACAATGTGTCAATCCTTTTGGGAATTCCTGTTTTTGTTTTTTTTTTTTTTTCTTCCTCTCTCAGAAAATAAATAAATAATTTTTTTTAAAAAAAATCAATGTGCAATAGAAACTTGCACTAGATTATTGATAAAAATATTAGCTCAAAATGCATAAATGCTGACATTGGTAACAGATTAGTATATTATGAATTACAAGGTAATTGTAAGTATAATTACTTTGTAAGGTAATTGCAGTTGAAAGAAAATTCTTCACTTTCATACCTCTGAAAAAAAGAAAAAATCAAAACATTTAGTGGACACAAAATGGAAGATAATCTGTTGATGATAATATGTATGAAATATCTTTAACTGAACCAATATATAATGTATTCAGGATGGGAAAATTCATTTGGTATGCTATAATGATAGACATTGATTGAATGTATAAATACATTTTAAAGATAAGAAAACAATAATGATAAGAATGGTGGGACTGTGATGAAAAGGGAACTCTCCTATACTGTTGGTGGGAAGGCAAATTAGTACAGCCACTGTGGAGAACAATATGGAGATTCCTCAAAGACCTACAAACAGAACTATCATATGATCCAGCAATTCCACTCTTGGGTATCTACCCAAAGGATAGAAATACTCATTCAGAAAAACATTCACACATCTGTTTTCATTACAGCATTATTCACATTTGCTGACATGTAATCAACCCATATGTCCACAGACAGATGAATGGATTGAAAAAATGTGGCACATATACACTATGACTTGAAGAGACCAAGAAACCTGTCCACTTTTGCTTTCACTTAACCAGTTCTGTCCACCTCTTTATAACCATTGTTTTGGTCTTTCTTTATCTTTGGGATCATGGTGGTAAAGCCAGGTATCATCTCCTATTATAGTTCTTCCATGTAATGCTCCAGGATCTTGATCTCACTTTTAGCAAAAGTTTAAACTTTTTGTTGAAAGTTTTGTTCCTATCTGAAGCCAATCTGAGGGTATTAGTATTGATAGGCAGAAGGTTTGCCCAGCCATTTTTTCAGTCAGAGTTGCATAAGCTGTACCAACTGAAATGTTTATGGTGTTGGCTACTGTTTTATGGTGTGAATTGTGGGTCCTCTTCAGTAGGGCAGGAACAGGATTAATGTTCTCCTTACAGATTAATGCAGATAATCTACTGCTGTGGGTGTTATCTCCAATGTTATCTTGTCCTTTTTTAAAGTGAGTTATATTTCTTTAAACTACTGAATCCCTTGGGGCATTGCCCAGTGAACTTTTTTGTAAAACTTCAATGTTTTCATCACTCTTCCAAACAAGTTTCACCATAAATTTCTTAGTCCTTGCTTTAATTTTGGTATAATTCACAATGGTCTAATAGATGCTCTTTTCAAAGGGATGTCTTATTTTAAGCTGTTATTTTAATTATTTTCTTTCTTTTTTATTTTCTTTTTTCTTTCTTTCTTATTTTTCTTTTTTATTTTTGTCATAGGCAAGTGCACTCACTAGAGAGAGAGAGACAGAGAGGGAAAGTGAGAAATCACCTTCCTGGGGGAATGACCACACTACAATCCCTTCTTCATTCTCCTCTGGAGATTTTGGGTATGCATGAACATGTACCTGGCAAGATTTTCAAGCCACTGGGTCAGATTTTGAACCATGGTTGGCCGTGTGGCAGTTTAGCACTTTAACCATCATGACTCCTACTGGCCCTATTATTTACTTTTTATTAAACACAGAGATGAATATGCAAGTGTGTATGTGTGTGTGTGTGTGTGTGTGTGTGTGAGAGAGAGAGAGAGAGAGAGATGCATTCATGACAGGGGCTTCTCAATATCCTTACCCCAGTCTCAGTCTGGTTGGCTATGTGGTTTTCAGCACTGCAGTTTGGTACACTATCAACTTAGCTAACAAGACTAAACCATTTATCCTTCTTAGCCTCAGTAGATCCTGTTTATACATGTTATTTAACAAGTTAGTATAAGTTGTAGTGCAAAAAATTATATCCATGCATAGGATTTTATAATAGATATTTTCCACAAACATTTTGAAAATTCCCAATATTTAAAATAAATTGTTACTTTACTTTCTAATGAAACAAAATGAAGACAAAAATTGACTGCCCATAATGTCTCCAAATTGATAGGTTGTTAAGTTAATAAAATGATAATAAAACAACTTCTATTTAATTTGTAAAGCAAGCTTGGCTTTAAAATAAATTTTGGGATACATTCATTGTTGGAATTATTGAATACAATATTGAATACAACATTGACTATACCTGGAGGAGAGTGTGAGGAAAGACATTAAAGAAAAAAATAGAGAGGTAAGACATTTATGGAACACAGAAATGGATTATTATCAGTTGATGATAATGTATATAGTATCCCTAACTGGACTGGTGGTAAATGTGTTCATATTGGAAAATTAACTTTATAAGCTAAGTTATGCACAGTGATTGAATGTATAAAATATATTACATAAAAAATTGATAATTGGTGTTAAACTTAGAAAAAAATATTTGCAACAGTCATTCAGGCACATAGACTTCATTTGGGAGCAAATTTAAAGAAGCTAGAAATATAGAGGGCCTTATGGAAATGTTAGCCCAGGAATAAAATAGTAGCATCTTGCTCTGGAAACCAAAAAAAATATGAATTCAATATTGGATCTAATACATGGGATAGGGTTTTTTTTTTCTTTTCTTTCTTTTTTTTTTCTTTTTCTTTTTTTTTTTTTTTTTTAAAGTACAGAGTATGATTAATGAATGGATCAGGGGCTTTGAGATGAAAATAATTACAATATACCAAATAATGAAAAGACATCTGACTTGAAGTCATCTAGAATTGAATTTAAGTGTTAATTTCTTTGCATCCTCAATTTGGGCAAGTTGTTTAATTTTTCACTGACTTAGTTTCCTTGCCTTTAAAATGGCAATGATTATGCTATTATATTCCTCAACAAGTTGATAGGAAATTAATTAAGATAAGCTATGTCAAGCACTTAATTATTGAGTGCCTGGCTCAAATAAATTCAATAAATATTAGTTTCAAAGGGACCAGCAGTTGGCATAATGGCTATGTTGCTGGACTCCCATGTAGTCGACCGTAGTTCAAGTCCTGGACCCAGTGGCTTAAAATCACACTGGGCACATGTGTGTTTATGCCCAAGATTCCAAGAGGAGAATGGAGGAGAAGGGATTGTAGCGTAGTTTTCCCTCCTGGGTATGATTTCTCACTTTCTGTCTCTCTGTCTCTCTCTATCTTTCTGGCAAGCAGGCGTGCCCTATAGCAAAAACTGCTCAAAATATATACATACCACATGGCCAACCAGACTGAGATTGGGGTAAGGATATTGCACCATGAGAAGTCCCTATCATGAATGCATCTCTCTCTCTTTCTCTTTGTTACTAAATACAGCCATGTGTGATGGGTAGAATTTTTTTGTCTGTTTTTATTTCTTTTAACTTTATTTTTATTTATTTATTTTTAAAAATTTTGTTTCAATTTCTTTTATACATTTAATCACATATGTCACTTAGCTCACAAAGTGACTATTCCAACACGTATACATTTCTCTCCAGTCTGATTGGGGAATACTATACATCTCATCCTCAACAAACAATAACCCATTTCCCTGTCCCAGAAATATCATGCCCCTCCATTTCTCTCCCCAATGTCCGTCCTCAGTCTCTCCTTCACCTAATCTCTTCCCACACTATATCTGGTATTTAAAACCATTTTCTATATGTCTATATCCTCTAGTCACTCAGTTTCGGCTGTAGAGTACAGACATTTGGCATATATTAAATGGAGACATACGATGTCTCTCCATAGAGCATTTGTGCTCGCTGGAGAGACAGAGAGAAACAATGAGAGGTAAAGTGAGAAATTATTCTCCCATAGTGGGAATGTTCATGCTACAATCGCTTCTCCTCCGTACTCCTCTCAGGATGCTGGGCACACATACACACATGCCTAATGTGGGTTTCAAGCCATCAAATTTGGGACTCAGACCAGTCAGCCATGTGAGAATCCAATGCTTTAATTATGCCACCACCTGTTTGTCCCAGATGGGTAGAATTTTTAAAAGCAAGCGGGTGAACAAAGTATTTTATTTTTCTTTTGGAATAGTGGCACAATAGGCCAAAATCTGTTCTTAATATAGGAGGGATAGATTCACTACAGCTGGTTATGAAATAATAATGAAAATTACCATTTACTTATACCTGGATTGTTGTATTGTTGTAAAGCACTATAAAGATATTAATTGACTTGTCAATGAATCCTATGAGGTAGGTTTTATTATTTTTCCCAGAAGTGACTTGTCCTTAAAAGTCAGAATTGAGGTTTGTAGAAAGGAAGCCTGGTTTCTAAGTCTGTCTTTTCTTGTTCTCGGTGTATGACTTTCAGAAGAAAAGTAGAAAAGCAGTACATAATGCAAAATGGTTTGTTTCTTTTTAATGAGATAGTACATGATTTATTTCATTTTAATGAAATAATGCAATGATTTATTCTCTAAAAGTTAAGATTTTAAGTTCATATCACAATAAAGATGTCTTCTTTCCAGTATTAATGATAACCTCTTGAGAAATGGTAAAATAATTTTTTTCCATGTTTCTATCTGTAAGTTAGGAATGTGAGGAAATTTCTAGCATATAGTTGGCTACTGTTAGAACTGGAGTTGGGACCAGCTGATGGCATAATGGTTGTATCACTGGACTCCCACATAGCTAACCTCAGCTCATGTCCTGGACCCAGCAACTTGAAACTCACACTGAGCCCATGTGCAGGCATGCCCAACATCCCAGGAGAATAATTGAACAGAAGGGATTGCAGTGTGGCCATCTTTCTTGCGGGATGATGTCTCACTTTCTGTATCTCTTTGTCTCTCCAGTGAGTGCATAAACCCTATTGTAAAAATCTCAATAAATAATAAATAAATTAATAAATAATAAAATCAAAAAGAAAAAGAACTGAAGGTCAGATAGTCAGATGTCTAACTCAGTTCTCCAAAAGGAACCTTATAAGTTTGTATGCTATTTACAGTCTACCCAATACCTCACCTTTGATGCTCTTTCAAGGCTCAATTTGCCTTTTAAAAATGGATTTTTTTACACAATTAGTTTTACAGCTTTTTGTAATGTTTAATTGACATTTTGGCAAAGAAGAGTTTAATTTGATAAAAAGTGAATTAAAAAACAGTGAAGTATTTTAATTAGCAATGCAACTCTGTCACATTGTTTTCAATTCAGACAGATATAGGAATGAACAGAAAATGGAAAGAAAACTGAGTCATGCAACAAAGCCACCTCACAGTTATTACTTGGAAACAATGTTCATAGTTTTCTATAGTCTTTCCTGATAACTCTTCATTGAAACAACACATTTAATTTACGAATGCTACTTAGTGGAGCTCTCCATTGAAATTATATAGAAGCTGATTTATTGCTTTAATTTGGGCCTGTGTATTCAAATATAATCATGAAAAAAAGGTTTGTTCTACAAATAGACTATGAGAAATGTTTTGGTGTAGGTTGAAGTATATTAAATTTAACTGGTGATACAATTTTTTTACATCTTTAAACACATTGATATTTGGAAAGTTTTAAGAGATTTTACAATTGTAATAATATGATTATTAAATAGTATATTAAATAAATCATGAAAACTGTCTACCTTTCTGTAATGGTCATAAATAATATTTGAATGTATTAAATTGCTTATAAATTTTAAAATGTTATCTTTTTATTTAACTCTGGTTTAATCTAGAACATATTACCTTAAAAGGTAAATGGAGGCTTTTCTTCTAACTGTACCCCACAAACGTGTATGTAAATCAGACATTATAATAAAATAATGCAATATAGAACAGATGACTATATTGAAAGAATGAGGCACATGTACACCACAGAAGATGATTCAGCCATAAGAAACAGTGACAGACTGTTTTTTGATACAAAGTGGATGAATATAGAAGATTTAATGCTAAGTGAAGTAAGCCAGATTATTAACGAAAAGCACTGTATGTCCCCGTTCAACATAAAATGAATGTCTGCACTCTATGACAAAATTGAAAGCCCTGAAGACATAATAGTAATGAGGAAAGTGTGGATACCAGATACAATAGAGAAGGGGGAAATGGGGATGAGGAGGTGGAGGCCGAATCTTAGGGAGATACTACTACACAGACAATAGAATGTAAAGTTCTACAGAGGAAAAGATATATATATATAGTAATATTATTGATTTGATGGTAACGTATGTTTTAGAAAAACAATTAATACGTTGTGCTCAATAAAACTATATGACAATAAAAAAAGTGAACGTAAAAGTGAAAATCACCAAATAGTTTTATTTTTTCATTTCCTGGAAAAATGATTCACCCTGTGTTGAAAAGAGATTAAAGGACGTCTAGTGTTTGTATTATTCACATTTCCTAATCTAATGCTCAAATTTATAACACGAGGAAAAATTGTCTCTGTGGTATATAAACAGTTTATTTGGGAAATGATTAATGATCATGAAAATATTTTAATATTAATTTATTTAAATATCTTAAAATGGCAATCGAATATTAAATTTATCTTTTTAATATTTTAAATAAAACTTAATAGGATCTCTGTGCTGGCAACCTGTGGACATGTTATCTCATTTCTTTCTACCATAAGAAAATATACAAACATTAATAAAGCATGCTTTCTTTCAAGAATATTAAATTTAAGATGAGATCAGCTGGTGGTATGAATTTTAAGACATCTGGATCCCAGACTGCAGGGTCAAGTCCTGGACCTAGTGACTTTGAAAACATAGCAGGCATGTGTATATGTATATCTATGATGCCAAAAGGAGGCAAAATGGAGGATAAGGTACTGTGGTGTGACCATCCACCATAGGAGGAAGCACTTTATTTCTGTTTCTCTCTCTCCTCTCCAGTGAGCACATGTACCCTTTGGCAAATTAAGGGAAAAATAATAATAGTCATATTTCATTTACAACTTTGTGACTCAAAACAACAAAACACAAAAAGATCGCAAAGGATGTTTTTTCATGTGTTGCTAATTTCTTAGTATTCTAGAAGCTAATAATCTTAAAATAAAAAGAAATGAATGGTAGTTAAATAGAAAAGAGTTGATTTCTTGCTTTTATTGATTTTATGGTTGCAAAATAAGGTGTGTTAGTGATAATTGCATAACCTGAAGATAGAACTTGAGTTGACCTGTAGCTTGGAGGATAAATAAACCTGAAAATTGTTAATCATAAGCCTTTTCCACAATGCTTCAGGATGACGAAATTTTAGTGGAAGGTTTTTGTAAAGAAAGAAGTAAGTTTTTTTATCAGACTTTAGCAAGAGACATTAAAGTTCAACAAATTTCAGGAATAGTTTGATCACAAATGGTTCTCTCAAAGGAGAGGGGATATTTTTGTAGCTTAAAATTGGTTGATTGGATAATACAGATTTGGTAAGATGAGGTAAGTAGGACAATGACCCAGACTAAGATCAAGTACAAGAACTGCTGAGAGAAATAAATGCAGAGATCAATGTCATGCAAGAGCCACAGTAGCAATTCCAAATTTTGAGTTCTCTTAAAGTCCTCTCTTGTGTTTACTGAGGAAACTGAATCTCATTGTTTCACAATAAAAATGTTCAATTTGGAGGGACTTAATAATTTCAATAGAATGTGAAGGGCCACACTTTTATCAGAGGCATACTAATTACCTAATGCATGTTAGTCCTCTGTATAAACAATACATCTCCCTGTTGGTTCAATTTACCTCTTGCCTGTCTTGATACATTTGCAAATGGACTACAGAAGATACTCTTGACATTAGGGTTCATTATGAGACATAAATATCTCTTGTCCTTTTCATCTTTTATCTAAATCTTTATTGAGATTGGAGAAGGAAGAAAGCAATTTCTTTTTTTTTTTTTTTCATTTCTGTTTCTCACCATAGTTTTCTCCATCTCCATCACAATTCTGATTATATAGGGTTCTCTGAGTTGAAGGGTCTGTGACTTGTGAAAAGAGAGTAGGAAACATCAATTCAAACTCTTCATATATGATAAAAGCATTATAATGTAGTGGTGAAGATTTATAAGAACATAGTGACTTAAAGTATATGTTAATCTCTGAAGTAAACTTTGCTTGCTTGCTACTCTTAATTCTTTTTAGCCCTTCCAACTCAACTCAAATGTTATTCATAGAATAATAATACCT
This sequence comes from Tupaia belangeri chinensis, assembly GCF_000334495.1. NCBI lineage: Eukaryota > Metazoa > Chordata > Mammalia > Scandentia > Tupaiidae > Tupaia > Tupaia belangeri. The sequence continues at coordinate 384,815 of NW_006207517.1, forward strand.
GGATACACTTTATGTCTTGTGCAAGATCAGTTCCTATCTTCCAACCATGGTCTTTCACGGCATTGCATGTATCTCCGTCAAATCACACTTACCAAACTATAATCAAATCATTTGTTTAAAGTAGCTTCCATTCACACATAAATTATTAACAATAACAATCATCTTTATTATATAATCATTGCAGAGAATAAATTCTGGCACATGGTTTACAGAAAACAATTACTTCTATTTCCTTTTTATTCTTTCCATTTTTTTTTCTCTCAAATGTCAGTAATTCATATGTCCTTCCCATATAGACAACAACTCTATCTTTATATATCTTAATATAGTTTGAATATCTAGTGATATCTAGTGTTTACAAGAATGACAAAGTTGTAAGACATGTTAAGTAGAATTTTATGTTTTGTTGTTATGTATCTGCATTATATTTTATCTCTTTATTTTTATTCATCAAATTCTTCTCTTTTCATTATAGCTAGTGATTAAAATTAATATTGCTTTGTATTTTCTTTTGAAACTTTTCCTACTTAGCCTTTAAAAAGTTATGCTTGAGGGACCAGAAGTTAGTGTAATGGCTATGTCACTGGACTCCCATGTAATTGACCGCGGTTCTAGTCCCGGACCTGGTGGCTTAAACTCACACCAGGCGCGTGTGCATGCGTGCCCCAGACCCCAAGAGGAGAATGGAGGAGAAGGGATTGTGGCGTGGCCATCCCCCCTGGGGGATGATTTCTCGCTTTCTGTCTCTCTGTCTTTCTCTGTCTTCCTGGGAAGCACATATCGCCTATAGCAAAACCCTCTGAAAAAAAAAAGAGTATATACATACATATGGGGCCAGAAGGTGATATGATGGTTAAGGCACTGGACTTCCACATGGCAGAACATAGTTCAAGTGCCAGACCTAGCAGCTTGCTTTCTCACTTTCCCTCTCCTTCTCTCTCTTTCTCTCGCCAAATTAAACTAATAATAACAGTAAATAAATAAATAAATAAATATTCATTATTAAAAGATCTCACGACAAATCTGACAATATTATAAATAATATTCAGTGTCAATTCACATTTCAATTGACAAATACAGTTATGTTTAAAGCCTTTGATATTATGGAAGAATGTTCATAAATTTCAGGTATATGTTGTAACATTAGTAAAATCTGCTATAGGAAATTGTTTAGGTGGGAATAAAGTCATAAATAATGTCAATATTATCATAAGTGGCTGGAACTTGCATGGATGTCAGACATCTGATACCTCCACTTCCTGGGTTTATTTCAAGGTCAGATGTGTGCAGAATGTTGATTGACTTAAGGCTGGCTCACTCTAGGAGAGACGTGTGAACGCTGGCTGTAGCAGAGGAGGCAATCAGTATAGTGGCAGTTTCAATAATGAACCAATGGGACTGCTGATTGAATCGGAAAATTAGAGCTGCACAAGTTTCAATACTTATTTGTATACATGGACATAATTGAAGATGTAGTGGGGAATTATTTCTCTATAAGAGTTCATCCCTGAACACATTTGGGGAGAGCATCTTTTAAGCAAATCTAGCTGTCTCCTGGATGACTTTACCTGTTATAAAGTTTTCCTCCTTGACAAATCTAATAGATGAGAGTTTGGCTTTTCTGGAATTGAGCAACTCATCCCAGTCTCAGTCTGATCCTAGCTTGCCTTAATTTATAAGATAAGTGAAAGAAATTATTTAACTTTGGTTGAAATGGAGATTACTGGAGAAATCTTCACTGAAGAAATGATATTTACATAAAAGACTATCTCATGGAGTTGTGGACATGAAATGAGGTTGCATATGTGTAAGTTTAGGTGTCATGTTTTTCGTGTAGCAAGTTCTCAATAAATATCAGCTGTCCTTTATTTTTAATTATGTGCATAAATATGCAGAAGTAGGGGCAGAAGGAGGGAAAGGCATTTGCAAGCTAAGGATCTTGCAGGGCTTTGTAAACAAACTTTTTACTACAGTTAGTCTTCTGTCCCTCCACATTGAAGATAAATAGTATTCTCATAGGCCCCACTCATTTATTTACTACTGTTTTTGTGGCCTTGAACCCAGGTATCTGTTTAAAGGTTGGCCAAAACTGTTTGCTTATCCATTCTCTTCCTGTCTAGACTGACGGCTTCATGTTGTCAAGAGATTATTTTTTCTGTTTATTTCACTGCTGAAGGCCTAGTGCCTAAAGCACAAGCTAAGCCATTTTTAACAGACTGAATATACTTACCTTGTTTAATCTTTGGAAACTCCCATAAGATAGGCACTGTTATGATCTCCATTTAACTGAAGAGGTAGCTGTTGCTGAAAAAAGGTTAAATAATATGTCCATGGTCATTCACATAGTAATCAATGAAATCACCAGAAGACTTACACTATAAATTACATGAGGCTCCTGTTAAAGAATATTTATAAGAGTAAATTTTGTTCAAAGATTATAAGAATACATTGTTACATTTATACATTGTATATAATTGTATGGGGAGGTGATAAATGAAAATGAAAAACTCAATAATATTATTGAGAAAAAATTACCTCAGAGTACTTTCGAGAAAGTGAATAACATGATATCAATGGTTGGGAAATGATATAAATGAACTTCTATCTCTTGCAATGAAGAACTTACACTATTCCAGAAAACAACCAAAATGGCTAGTTTAAAAAATATTAAGCCACCTTAAATTGAGCCAAAACTTGGCAAAAATAAACAAAAACAAAAACAAAGAAAAGAAAGAAAGGAAGAACTGAATATGGGAAGCTGGAAAGCTAAAGCAAAACAAATGCTTGTTTCAGCCTTGAAGGTATTTGAGAAGCCTGACTGAATTTTGCATGAGTGTTCAAGGACCACACGCTCAAGAAATAGGAGACAAAACAAAGCCAACGGTCCACTCAAAGTGTAGTGTAGAAAAGTTTGCCAGAAAGTTAGCATCCTAAATAAAAGATTGGCAAGTTCAAGTTGAACTAGAAAAAAAAAGAAAAATCTCTGGTCTCACAAGAGGAAAACAAAACAAAAACTTCTATTTCAAACCTTGGTGGTGCATAGTAGATAACAATAATAAAAACCCCTGAAATTTTGAAACCAAGTTGGGCACTCACATCAACTTTTACCTTAAATTCATATCACCCAAGAAAAGCAAAGCATAAGAAACCAAAAACAAAATGGAAGCTCAGTGATATCGCAGGTCAGATAACTCAGATACCTGACAGAGTCAAACAGAAATTCAGGAGGAACCTAAAACCACCTCAGTCATCAATCTCTAGCATCAAGAAAATTCCACATCAATTATATAGAACTGTCATACTAAAGAAAATGAGGAACGGCTAGTCGGTCAGCAAACATTCAAGCAATTAAGGCATCATGAAGGAGAGATCATGGGACAAAACAGTAAAATGTATAAAATAAATAAATAAATATATAAATATTTAAAAAGTAAAGCTGTGGTGAAAACAGCGATTTGGTGATTTATAGGTTTTACAAAGTTCTTGATTTTAGACTTTCTAAAAATTCATTCAAAAGAAAGACTCAGTTGTAAGAATCTTAAACTTCTCCCTCTACTATCTAGTTTTATGCAGTGAGTAATGGTTATGATAAAAACATAAATTGAAACCTGCAGAAAAAATTATGACTTTTTGAATAGAACTAAAAAATAAATGATACAAGGCTGGGAAAAAAAGAAAAGAGCAAATAAAACAAAAACAAAAACCAAGACCAAGAATCAGATACACCAAGATTTTGGAGTTAACAAAGAAAGAATGTTAAGTAATTTAGTATGCTTTAAAAATTGATGTTGAGAAATATAGAATGAGTAAGTTGCCATAATATCTGAAAATCAAACAAGATTTGTTAGGAAGCACACATGCACAGACATACATATTGATATGAGTGCAAGAGTCTTGGATACATGATCCATGGAGAGGAAGAGGCTCCTTGGGTCAGGTACATTCTGTGTCCGGATGTTTCTTCTTGATGTCCCCGGGCAACTAGTGGTTCTTTGTGAGAGGGGTGATGTTCCAACCTGTCAAGAAAGCAAAGTACTTTTAGGGTTGGAGACTGGTGGCAAAATCTCCCTTGTAGATTCTGACTGGCCAGACAATGTCTTTGGGAATCTCCTTTACCCCACTCAGAAATTTCTTTCTGAGCAACACCAGAAAGAAATCACAATGCAACAAATGGCCCAGGTTGAACAAAAATCTTTATGTCCTTGGCAGAGGTTCCCTTCCCCCACCTGATGAGACCACGTGACCTGGTGACACAGGAGGCTTCCAGTACTGCATGCTCTCCAGACCAAGAAATGCTCTTTGTCATGGTGGAGTGAAGGCTTCCTTCTACCTACACGTATGACTGTCAGGTAACATAAGCTGGGAGGCTCCATCACCTCATAGAGCAGCAACTGATGTAAGAAGATGCCCTATGAGATCAGATAAACCAAATTTACCCAAATACCACACCAAAGGCTTTGGAATTATGTTTTCTCTGGAAAAACTTAGAACACAAAGTTAGGTCAGAATCTGCATGCTAAGCCTATAAAGAGTGACTTCCTGAAAAAAATGAGATTCCAGTAGGACCTAATCTGCCCTAACATCTTATACCACCTGCCCGTGATACAATAAAAAGTCACCTATCATGTGAAGAGCTAGGAAAACAACTTGAATCAGAGTCGACAATGAATTGACACCAACACTAAGATGAATCAGATACTGGAATTACCGGATGAGGATTTTTTAAGCAGTAATCTTAAATAAGAATTTATAAACACTCAAAAACAAAAACAAACAAACAAAAACAAAAAAAAAAAACTCAGTGTAGAATGAGAATCTATGAAAAAGGACCAACTGGAAAATTTAGGACAGAAAAATATAACTAAATTTGGCCTCTAGTAGAATGAACTTGACAGGATAGAAATAGTGAATTTAAGGAAAAATGAAAAGAATTAGTCTTATCTGATTCACAGAGAGAAAACAGTCTGAAAAGAAATAGCAGGGACTCAAGGCTAAGTAGAATAATAACAAAATATCTAGTGTTTGTGTTATTAGTATCTTAGGAGAGGCAAAAAAAAAATGAGGAGAAAAGGGGTATTCGAAGCAATCATGGATGAAAACTTTCTTCCATGGGAAAATGTGCACAGGAACTATCAGAATTATTTCTTACAATTGTATGTGAATCCATATTTTTATTTCATGCCAATTTTTGCTCAATGAATCTATGACAAAGTGTTAGTTTGATATATAAATCTACAAAATAATGTTTTTACCCATAAATCAGATTCCAAAAGCAGAAAACAAATGCTACAAATAGTCAATGCATCGTATAATCCTGAGTAATAAGTGTTTATGGACTGTAAAGTTCACAGTGATTAAACTTTCTTGTATTTACATTATGTGATGATGCATTTCTCTCTCTTTTTGTTTTTTGGTTTTACTATTTTATTCCTTTTACCCCTTTGTTTATTCTTTAGTTGTTGTTTTTTATAAATTTAATTTTATTTCTATGCCCTGTATATGAGTCAAATCCATGTATAAGAATAATGAAAACCATATTATTTTCAGATATCAGAAATTAAAAAAATATTTATTATGGGAACCAGCAGTTAGCGTAATGGCTATGTCGCTGGACTCCCACGTAGTCGACCGTGGTTCGTGTCCCGGACCCGGTGGTTTAAAACTCACGCCAGGCACATGTGCATGCGTGCCCAAGATCCCGAGAGGAGAATGGAGGAGAAGGGATTGCGGCATGACCATTCCCCCTGGGGGGGATTTCTCGCTTTCTGTCTCTATGTCTCTCTCTATCTGTCTGGCGAGCACACGCACCCTATAGCGAAAAACCTCTCCAAAAAAAAAAAAATATTATTATTATTATTCAATTTGGACCCAGAAAGAGAGAATGAGAGTAAGCAAGCCACCAGGTCCAGGACTTGAACCATAACCAGTCATGTGAGAATCCAGTACTTTAACCACCACACCACCAGCTGGCCCCCAAATATCAGAAATTTTAATTGATAGGGAACCAGTAGTTAGCATAATGGCTATGTCGCTGGACTCCCACGTAGTCGACCGCGGTTTGTGTCCCGGACCCGGTGGCTTAAAACTCATGCCGGGTGTGTGTGCGTGCATGCCCAAGATCCCGAGAGGAGAATGGAGGAGAAGGGATTGCGGCATGACCATTCCCCCTGGGGGGGATTTCTCGCTTTCTGTCTCTATGTCTCTCTCTGTCTGTCTGGCGAGCGCATGCACCCTATAGCGAAAATCTCTCAAAAAAAAAAAAATAAAAGAATTTTAGGTTATCAATCAGAATTAAGGGAAATAAATACATTCCTTTAAAACATAATTTTTTTGCATCAGTTTTTTAATTATCAGCCACTTATTTTGTGAGTACTCATATAAAGTATTCTGTGCGGTATAATAAGGCAAAGTATTTGAGTGCTTATTTGGAAATTCTTCTTAAATGAGTTTCTTGCCTACTTCCCTCTGGAAAGGATGAGGGCATTACATTAAGTGATAATTCAATTAAGTCATTGCTATAGACTCATGATGATATGATCATAATGTGATGTTTTGGATAGTAATCTTGTGTATAAGTAAGACTTCAGACTTAAGGAATTTATCAGTTGTGTCAACTATCAGAAATTCCATGTAAGAACTGGGTAAAGGCTAGACTTGTGTAAGGACATGGTTGAATTTATTAAGGATTTACAGTAAATACAGTATTATATGCTGCAATTAAAGAGAAATAATGTATAATATAGACACAAGACAATCAAGAGGTAGAGTTAACATCCTTAATAGGACAATCAAGAATCCAAAATACTTCAGTAGAGATATGAGCTGCAGCTGGGGTCCCTAGAGAGCTTCAGGTGGATACTGGCTGCCAATGGATGACTAGAGGGTTAAAACTTCCAGCCTAACTGACTGACCCTGGATAGAAGGGAGAAGGGAAAATCTGGGAACAACTCAAACACCAATGGGCCATGACGTTTTTTTTTTTTTTTTTTATTTCATGCCTACCTAACAAGGTCTCTCTAAGCAATTAAAGAGAAATAATGTATAATATAGACACAAGACAATCAAGAGGTAGAGTTAACATCCTTAATAGGACAATCAAGAATCCAAAATACTTCAGTAGAGATATGAGCTGCAGCTGGGGTCCCTAGAGAGCTTCAGGTGGATACTGGCTGCCAATGGATGACTAGAGGGTTAAAACTTCCAGCCTAACTGACTGACCCTGGATAGAAGGGAGAAGGGAAAATCTGGGAACAACTCAAACACCAATGGGCCATGACGTTTTTTTTTTTTTTTTCATTCATGCCTACCTAACAAGGTCTCTATAAAAACCCTACATATGAGGTTCAAAGTGCTTCAGGGGTGGTGTACTCCATCTTCACAAGGACATAAGTTTTTGTGCTCAAGAGCCATCCAGAACACCCTTGCATACTTCTTCCTTTAGCTCTTTATGTGTATCCACTACAATACTTTTTATAATAAGCCAGAATATGAAGCAAAATAGCTCCCTGAGTTCTATGAATCATACATGAGGAGGGTATTATAGGAATCCCTAATTTGTAGTGAGTTTATACAGAAATGTTGGTAACCTGGAAGACTCACTGCTTACAATTGCTCTCTGAAGTACCAGGATTCTAGTGGGACAGAACCCTTGACTCAAAGAATTGTATGCTTACTCAAGGAGCATAGTATCAGGATTGAAATAAACTGAGGATACTCAGTTGGTATCCACAAACAAAGGGAGAACTTCTTGATCTAAACAATCGATGTACTTGGTATCTAAAGTGTAATGAGTATAGAAACAGTATTATTTTTCATTTAATTATGTATAACCATATGATGAAATGCTAGATGAGTGTACACAAGACTCCTATCTAACACTCAATAGCCACATGTATCTGGGTATGAAAACTAATGATAAAATGTAATACTACCTTCGAGAGGCTGTAAGGATTAAATGAATAAGCTAGAGCATGTGAGTCTTCCACGACAGCACAGAAGGCTGGCTGGGCAGCATATAGTAAATACTAGATGTCATTATTAGTATTCTCCTTCCATGGAGGCCTGGCTTTCGAACTCTGTTTTAAAATCAGGGATTCATATAAGAATCACCTGTTATACTTCCTGTGTTCATGCTTTCTCTGAACCCAAATTAGAGACCCCTCTAACTCAGCAGATATTGTGTAGAGATTAATGCATAGGGTGTTGTCTAATTTTCACAGAAAGTACTGATACCTGTTCCTTTAGAAGATTTGTTTTTCAGGTGATAAAATTTGTATAATACATTGTAAAGTTAATAACAGCACTTTATTTTCTGATTGCATTTTTATTCTATGGTGATTTCTCAATAAACACTGAAGATTGAGATCTACGCTTATGGCAATAAAGGAATTTATAAAATAATAATCCTCCAAAATCAAAAAAGGAAATTAGTTTGTGCTATTCCAGATTTGGGCAATATTTTGTTATCAGTGAATCCCAAACAAACAAATAAAATGCCACTTAGTAATTAAAAATAAAACAAAGGAAAAAAGCACTAGGAAAAAGCTGAGAAATCATTAGATAATAATTAATATGGATACAAGTAATCTCTACTCGTGAAAAACCAAAGGGAATTTAAAGAATAATTAAGACAAAATTCCTATAGCTTAAAAACGTCAGATGATCTAAGTTTGATGATTATTGTGCCAGTTTTGAATCCCTGCTATCATTGAATTTAAATCTGATTTATTTTGGATATTTTTCAATGTAACATTTAGTAGCTACTTTGTAGAGATCATTGTTCTCAGTCTTCAAATATACCAATTAGAAAACTGAAACTTTGAAGCTAGTTAATTTACCCTACATTGCAAAACACCCTCTGCCAGCCCTCATTGTGAAAATAACAAAGTAGTAAGAGTATCAGAACAATCAGAACAAAAGTAAAATTTCCTGTTAGTCCACATAGTTATTATTTTTTCTCAATTTTCTCTACCATTTTTTTAGTTATTTTTCTATTGATTTTTAAAAGAGTTTTGAATTGCCTTGTAACTACACTTGTTAATTAATTTACTCATTGAAGTAATATGCTTTCAGTATCTATGATGTACAAAGAGTTATCAGCATAAGAATAGAAGATTTACACATCTCTCTCCTCAAGTCAATGTCATCTTCTAACAGGAAAACCATATTTTTTAAAATATGTGTTTGAAAGGACCAGGCAGTGGTACAGATAATGTAAATAGATCCACATGGAAAAAATATTTGGGTTGTGTTTTGGGATCTTCCTAAACACACTAGGCTGGTTGAGACTGGGAGTGGCTCACATTGGGTGTACCTGCCTTTCTGTCTTCCTTTGTCTCTCTCCTTCATGGAAGAAATAAATAAATAAGTGTTTCTTAAAAGATATGTGTTTAGAAAAAATAAGTTACTTGTAGTGTCTGGTCCCCATCCTCCAAATATAAATCGTGGCAAAGCTAGTTTGCTAAGAGAAGTGATGGATATAGAGAAATAAAAAAGATACCGAAACCCAAATGGGATATCTCGTTATGAAATACTAAAGACAGAGGTCATGAACGATACCGATCCTTCATGACATAAACAGCAGTACATGAAGATGTATTCAGTGACTGGGACCTAAAGAGTAAAGGAGAAAAGAAACTTGAAACTTATTTCCTAACCTCAGAAAATGTTGAACAGACCTACTAACACTCAAACTCTAAAAATTTCAACCAGGGCAGATACATTCACATTAGCTTAGGTCAGGCCATAGCATAAGCACATAGCTGACTTAAAGAGTCAACATATTGTCTTGGGAACTAGCAGTTAGCGTAATGGCTATGTCGCTGGACTCCCACGTAGTCGACCGCGGTTCGCATCCCGGACCCGGTGGCTTAAAACACGCCGGGCACGTGTGCGTACGTGCCCAAGATCCCGAGAGGAGAATGGAGGAGAAGGGATTGCGGCATGACCATCCCCCCTGTGGGGTGATTTCTCTCTTTCTGTCTCTCTGTCTCTCTCTGTCTGTCTGGTGAGCGCACGCGCCCTGTAGCGAAAAAAACCTCTCCAAAAAAAAGAGTCAACATATTGTCTTTCAGAACACAGAATTTTGTTTGTAGGATAGACTGGTTCTGAGAAAAGAATGATCCTCACAGGATTTTACAATTGTTCTTTCTCTAAGAATATCTCACTCCATGTTAAACTAAATTCCTTATTGTCCTCTAAATATGCCTAGGGGTTAGTCACAGTGTTAAAGTGGCAATGCAGTGCCTGACAAGGCTGAGGTCATATGGGAAGTCCTGGATCAGTCTTCCAATGTCACCCTGTGCATGACAGGGCACACAAGGGGGCCTATGTTTCTGACTGGCTGAGTAAGACAATAGTGTGAAAACCCTGTTGGCGGTTCCTATCTCCCCTCTCTCTCTATCTCTCTGCTTTTCTCTCTGCATCCCTCTTTCATAGAAGAAATGACTAATGGAATTTAAAATAAAACATAAAATAAAGGGGCCAGCTGGTGGCATAGTAGTTAAGGCACTAGACCATGATTTTAGTCTCAGGTTGAGCAGCTTGAAACTTACACTGGGCATGTGTGCGTGTGTGTCCAAAATCCCAAGAAGAGAATGGAGGAGAAGAGATGCAGCATGACCATCCCCCTGGGGCGGGTGATTTATCACTTTCTGTCTCTTTTTCTCTCCAGTGACTGTACATGGCTGAGAACAGAATATCTCTTCCTAAGGAAAAAAAGTGTATATATATATATATATAT
>NW_006207517.1:406718-426218 GCF_000334495.1 Tupaia belangeri chinensis
TATATATATATACAATATGACTAGGTTATTTAGTCCTCTTTCTTTTTCCTTTTGTATATGTGCTTGTGTGTGTTTAACAGGAACCTGACATTCTTCTGTTCTCACTGCTAGGCTCTGGTCTGTCACCAGAAGCCCCAGAAAGGCCTCCCTACCTCCTCAAAGTAGTATTAATTGTATGTGACTCCGTTGTTCCATCATCGCTCTCCCTCACTGGGTTATCTATCGTTCCCTTGTTGGCAAGTAAAATATCGCATTAGCAGAGTGTCTGACACATTAAAGAATCTGTTGCATTAATGAGTGGCAGTTTCTAGTAAATTATTAGATTATTAAAAATAGAGTAGTAATTTGTTTCAGTGATCATGGATATGTGCAACATGAGTCTCCTGTCACCATGTGATGCTGCATTTGTTACTTTTGTTCATAAAAACTTCAATTTTTCTTCCTAACTTGTTTAATTCTTTGGGTGAACTGCTCTTTAATTGCAGCTTCCTATTTACATGTTAGAAATAATAGCTCTGGCAATAGTACAGCGTTAAGCTGTATGAATTCTAATCCTGTAAAGCAATTTGAAGAACAGTATTTTCCTCTCGTGGCTAACATTTTGAAAGATTTAGGGGGGGGAAGCATTCTGAAAAACTCATTGCCTCAGGCACTCCCCATCTGTTTGAATTCCTGTGACCATTGAAAAATATTAGCTTTGTTCCTACTAGTTTTATTGTAAGGAATTTGACAGAAAGTAAAAGATGTGGATAGAGTTCAGAATCCATTTCTGAAACCTGCTAAAAGAGGTCTTCTCAAATCTCAAGACTACCTTTACTTGCAAATTTCCTGAGATTGGTTAGGTTTTAGGTGGCAGATTTGCCTCCGTGACAAGAAAAAGTCTACCACACAAGAGGTTCACGTTAACCAAGGTGTTTGGCTCAGTAGCAAGATAGCAAATAGTTACGAATTATAAAATAATGCATTTTGGAGTAATCTGAGGCCGAGACATAGCATTGTATTAAAAAGCATTTGGAATATTTGGTATATAGTAGAACTATAATACCCCAATCAGACATTAAGAAAAAGATGACGGAGGCCAGTTGGTGGCGTGGTGCTTAGGATGCTGGACTCCCAACATGGTCAACTGCTATTCGAGTCCCATATACAGTGGCTTGAAAATCATTCCAGGCACCTGTGCATTTGTGCCCCGAATCCCATGAGGAGAATTGAAGAAATAGGACTACAGCATGGCCATCCTACCTGGGGAGGTGATTTCTCACTTTCCCTTTCTGTCTCTCTCTCTAGCAAATGCATGTGGCCTAAGGCAAAACCCTAAAAAATGATAAAAAGAAACAAAAAGTTAAAGAAAAAGAAAAAAATGATGCCCATATTTACCTATTTCTTCATTACAACCTCTCCTTGAAATATAGTTCCCTCTTCTTAAATTTATTTTTTCAAAGAACATTCTTAATAATACATGGTATTTCTTTGGTCTTTGTCTTATGAGATTTTAATAATATCATCTTTGTCCTATATGAAGATTTCATATAGATTTGGATCAGTTTGGAATCTATCTATTCTCAATAGTTAATACCAGTTTTGTAGAAATATGAAACTGCTTTACTTAGAATGCATTTGAAACACAGGTTGAATAAATTATATGACAAATATTCATAATGAGATCTTCATCAAACATGTTTTGACCACTCCTACAAATTTATAGTTTTGAATATATCTTACTATTAGTTTACAAGATATTCATGAAGATGGCAAGTACTTTTGGTATATTTATTAGAATTAGACTATTTATAATAAAAGATCTGTGGATTTGGGCCTTGCAGGTGGTGTGATGGTTAAAGCACTGGATTCCCACATGTCTGACAATGGTTCAAGTCCCAGACCTGGCAACTTGCTTTCTCACTTTCCTTTTCTATCTCATTCTGTCTCTCTCTGGTCAAATTTTTAAAAAATAATTATAATGGGACCAGCAGCTAGCATAATGGCTATGTCGCTGGACTCCCATGTAGTCGACCGCGGTTTGAGTCCCGGACCCGGTGGCTTAATGACTTAAACTCACGTTGGGCATGTGTGCGTGCGTGCCCAAGATCCCAAGAGGAGAATGGAGGAGAAGAGATTGTGGCGTGACCATCCCCCTGGGGGGTGATTTCTCGCTTTCTGTCTCTCTGTCTCTCTCAGTCTGTCTGGCAAGCACACGTGCCCTATAGCAAAAAGCTCTCAAAAAAAAAGAAAAAAGAAAAAAAATAATAATTATAATCAATAAAGTTAAATAATTATTCTTAAAAAAGATTTGTGTATTGAAATCTGTATGCTATTAAGTCTTCATAATCAATGATACTTAATGTATCCTTTCATTTTCATTTATTTTCAGATGCCATTCAATAAACTTTTATCATTTTATTTGTAGCAGTTTAGACAGCAGTATTCTATTTATTCTCAAATATTTTATGTTTTTGTTGCATCTCCAAATATTTTATTTTCTGAAATTAAATATTATTTCTTGTGAGAATGCACTGACATAAACACAATTTTGAGAAATTGATTTCATGATCATGCAACCTCACCAAATGCTTATTAAGTCTTATGATTTGTTTATAGATTGCCTTCAAGGTAGGAAACATGTAAATAAGTTATTTAAATGGATACAGATTCTTTACTTTCTAAATGTCACATAATTCTATTGTCAGAGAGCACATGCACCTGTCAGCCAGAAACAAGAGAAGCATACAGAGAGAGAGAGAAAGGTAGAAAAGACCTCCCAGTGGGGCATGGTCACACCAAAATACCCTCTCCTCCATTTCCCTGTTCTGTTGAGATTTTGGACACAGATGCACAGATGACTGACATGTTTTTCAAGCAATCAGGGGCGAGATTCTAAGCCATGTTTGGCCATGTGGAATCCTACTCTCTTAACAATTACCTTCTAGGGCCAGACCCAGAATATTTTTTTATCCTATTCATCTTATTCCTAATTTTTAAAGAGAATGATATGTATTTGCATAAACATAAAAAGTTATATGTAATTTTTTATGCATATGACTTTTTAAAACAAAAAATAAAGCATTGTCTTCTTGGGTCTTTGTATATATTTAACTAACATACAATAATTAAAATAAAAAGAGAAGGGTGTGGCAAAATGAAATGATTGAAATGGGTCTGAAGAAAAAATATGACGTTAAATAAAATAAACTATTGAAAGTATATGCCTGAGTCAGTAGATGGTGTGACACTTAAGGCACTGAGCTCCCATATGGCTGACTGCAATTTGAGTCCCAGACCTGGTGGCTTGGAAAACACGCTGGGCGTGTATGTGTGTTTGTGTGCTCAGAGCCCCTAGAGGAGAATGAAGAAGGGATTGCAGTGTGGCCAACCCCCTTGAGGGGGCGATTTCTCACTTTTCCTCTCATTGTTTTTATTTCCAGCAATCACACACACTCTATGGTAAAAATCTTAACAAACAAACAAACGAAAAGGTATATGACTTGTTTTCTAAAGAAATTGCTGAAATAATACAAATAGATATAACTTAAAAAGAGAAGAAAGCCTAAAAGCTAAATTCAAATAATACAAAATAAGAAAGGAAAGGGTGGGACCAGCAGGTGGTGTAATGGTTACATTGCTGGATTCCCACACAGTGGATGGTGGTTTGAGCCCCAGACCCAGCAGTTTGATACTCACATCAGGTGCATGTGCGTGCATGCCCCAAATCCTTAGAAAAGAACACAGAAGGGACTGCTGCATGGCCATCCCTTTGGGTGGGGTGGTGATTTCTCGCTCTCTGTCTCTCTGGCAAGTGCACACATCCTATAGCAAAAATTTCTCTCTCTCTACAAATAAAAAAAAAAATGGAGAGAAAGTGAGAGAGGAAAGAAAGGAATGGATAAACTGGAATAAGAAAGTGAAAGGAAAATAGATACATAAAATAAAAATAGTCGATAGAACTGCTACAATGTAGTAGATAAAAGAACTGAATCTCATATGGACAACCCCAGTATCAAATCATACTCCACTGGCTTGAAAAATATCCCAGACCTGTGGGCCAGTGTGCCCAGAGTTCTGAAGAAAAGGAGGGATGGAGGAAAAGGAATTGTACAATAGCCTGACCACATCCCCTCATTTCTCTCTTTCTCCCTGACCAGTGCACACTTCCTCTGGCAATTAAAAAAGATGGTGTAAAAAGTTAATCATATTAATTTTGTTATCTGAAAAGGGATATACCTCTTCAATTAAAAGTCAGAAATTATCCTGTTGGCTTTAATGTAAAACTAAACTACACACTGTCTAACAGAGATCTACTTTAAAAACAGGAATATGGGCCTAGCCATAGCGGTGCAGGCAGTAGGTGTTACAAGGTGCTGCAGGCTTTGTGAGTCTGAGTCTGTGCCCTGTGTCTAAATGAACATGCCAGTCACACCTGAAGTGTGCCCATGATCCTAGCTGGCTGCATGTGGGGGGACATGATCACAGCAGGAGGACTCTGTCGAAAGGCCTTTCTCTCTCCTCCATTCTTTTGGTTTTATTTTTTTCATGAAAAAAATAAACAAACAAACAAAAAAAGAAATAAACAAGGTTTCAAGTAAATGGATGAAAAAAATGATGTCGTATAAAGGAATAACCATAAAAAGTTTGAAATGCATATAATACAATCAGATAAAATGGACATCAAGGAGTATTATAAACATAAATATAGAGTCTTCATAACAATAAAAAGATCAATTTATCAGAACATAGAACAATCTTAAACGTTTATGGATCCAATACATGGCCATAAAATGCATGGAGCAAATCTGACAGAATAAAAGTGAGAACTACAAAGTTCTCCATATTTGGGAAGAATTATGGACCGTCTTCTTAGCAATTGATAGAACACCTAGATAAAAGGAGGACAACTAGAAGATTCAAACAACAGATCTTAATTGGCAAATTGTGCTTTTAAATTTTATAATTCAGTTTGGCTGAGCCAGGGTGCTCAGATACAATATGTAATTGAATACTATTCTAGATGTTTCCATGAGGGTGTTTTGGGATGAGATCAACATTTAAATCACTATATATTCAGTAAAGAAAATTGCTTTAACCCAATCAACTGGAAGAATTGGACCAGTGCATAGACTTGAACGGTCATTTCTGCTCCTCTGTGTTCTCTCGGTTGATACATAATGCAGTCTTTGGACTTTCTTGTCTCTGTTATTGTTTGAACCATATCTTTGCAATAATTTTTCTGTATTTATCTCTATCTATCTATCTATCTATCTATAGATATACAGACAAATTATATATATATACACATATGCTAGTGATTCTGGAGAATTCTAATTAATACAAACACTACCAAATTATAGAATGACCACATGCTATGTGCAAGGGCATATATAGACACACATATGCACACAGACACATACACAACAAAACTTATATTAGAGGGGCCAGCAGGTGGCATGGTGGCTAAAGTGCTAAACTCCTGCATGATGGGCCACAGTTTGAGTCCCAGATCTGATGGCTTGAAAATCATGCCAGGCACCTGTGTGTGCATGTCCAAAATCCCAGGAGGAGAATGGAGAAGAAATATGGTGTGACCATTCCCTCTAGGGTTGAATTCTTACTTGCTTTCTTTCCTCCTCTGGTGAGCATATGTGCCCTATGGGAAAAAAAAAAAAAAAAAAAAAAAAAATTTAAAAAAAAAAAAAAAAAATTTTTATAAAAATAGCAAAAAGCTCTCAAAAAAAAAGAAAAAAGAAAAAAAATAATAATTATAATCAATAAAGTTAAATAATTATTCTTAAAAAAGATTTGTGTATTGAAATCTGTATGCTATTAAGTCTTCATAATCAATGATACTTAATGTATCCTTTCATTTTCATTTATTTTCAGATGCCATTCAATAAACTTTTATCATTTTATTTGTAGCAGTTTAGACAGCAGTATTCTATTTATTCTCAAATATTTTATGTTTTTGTTGCATCTCCAAATATTTTATTTTCTGAAATTAAATATTATTTCTTGTGAGAATGCACTGACATAAACACAATTTTGAGAAATTGATTTCATGATCATGCAACCTCACCAAATGCTTATTAAGTCTTATGATTTGTTTATAGATTGCCTTCAAGGTAGGAAACATGTAAATAAGTTATTTAAATGGATACAGATTCTTTACTTTCTAAATGTCACATAATTCTATTGTCAGAGAGCACATGCACCTGTCAGCCAGAAACAAGAGAAGCATACAGAGAGAGAGAGAAAGGTAGAAAAGACCTCCCAGTGGGGCATGGTCACACCAAAATACCCTCTCCTCCATTTCCCTGTTCTGTTGAGATTTTGGACACAGATGCACAGATGACTGACATGTTTTTCAAGCAATCAGGGGCGAGATTCTAAGCCATGTTTGGCCATGTGGAATCCTACTCTCTTAACAATTACCTTCTAGGGCCAGACCCAGAATATTTTTTTATCCTATTCATCTTATTCCTAATTTTTAAAGAGAATGATATGTATTTGCATAAACATAAAAAGTTATATGTAATTTTTTATGCATATGACTTTTTAAAACAAAAAATAAAGCATTGTCTTCTTGGGTCTTTGTATATATTTAACTAACATACAATAATTAAAATAAAAAGAGAAGGGTGTGGCAAAATGAAATGATTGAAATGGGTCTGAAGAAAAAATATGACGTTAAATAAAATAAACTATTGAAAGTATATGCCTGAGTCAGTAGATGGTGTGACACTTAAGGCACTGAGCTCCCATATGGCTGACTGCAATTTGAGTCCCAGACCTGGTGGCTTGGAAAACACGCTGGGCGTGTATGTGTGTTTGTGTGCTCAGAGCCCCTAGAGGAGAATGAAGAAGGGATTGCAGTGTGGCCAACCCCCTTGAGGGGGCGATTTCTCACTTTTCCTCTCATTGTTTTTATTTCCAGCAATCACACACACTCTATGGTAAAAATCTTAACAAACAAACAAACGAAAAGGTATATGACTTGTTTTCTAAAGAAATTGCTGAAATAATACAAATAGATATAACTTAAAAAGAGAAGAAAGCCTAAAAGCTAAATTCAAATAATACAAAATAAGAAAGGAAAGGGTGGGACCAGCAGGTGGTGTAATGGTTACATTGCTGGATTCCCACACAGTGGATGGTGGTTTGAGCCCCAGACCCAGCAGTTTGATACTCACATCAGGTGCATGTGCGTGCATGCCCCAAATCCTTAGAAAAGAACACAGAAGGGACTGCTGCATGGCCATCCCTTTGGGTGGGGTGGTGATTTCTCGCTCTCTGTCTCTCTGGCAAGTGCACACATCCTATAGCAAAAATTTCTCTCTCTCTACAAATAAAAAAAAAAATGGAGAGAAAGTGAGAGAGGAAAGAAAGGAATGGATAAACTGGAATAAGAAAGTGAAAGGAAAATAGATACATAAAATAAAAATAGTCGATAGAACTGCTACAATGTAGTAGATAAAAGAACTGAATCTCATATGGACAACCCCAGTATCAAATCATACTCCACTGGCTTGAAAAATATCCCAGACCTGTGGGCCAGTGTGCCCAGAGTTCTGAAGAAAAGGAGGGATGGAGGAAAAGGAATTGTACAATAGCCTGACCACATCCCCTCATTTCTCTCTTTCTCCCTGACCAGTGCACACTTCCTCTGGCAATTAAAAAAGATGGTGTAAAAAGTTAATCATATTAATTTTGTTATCTGAAAAGGGATATACCTCTTCAATTAAAAGTCAGAAATTATCCTGTTGGCTTTAATGTAAAACTAAACTACACACTGTCTAACAGAGATCTACTTTAAAAACAGGAATATGGGCCTAGCCATAGCGGTGCAGGCAGTAGGTGTTACAAGGTGCTGCAGGCTTTGTGAGTCTGAGTCTGTGCCCTGTGTCTAAATGAACATGCCAGTCACACCTGAAGTGTGCCCATGATCCTAGCTGGCTGCATGTGGGGGGACATGATCACAGCAGGAGGACTCTGTCGAAAGGCCTTTCTCTCTCCTCCATTCTTTTGGTTTTATTTTTTTCATGAAAAAAATAAACAAACAAACAAAAAAAGAAATAAACAAGGTTTCAAGTAAATGGATGAAAAAAATGATGTCGTATAAAGGAATAACCATAAAAAGTTTGAAATGCATATAATACAATCAGATAAAATGGACATCAAGGAGTATTATAAACATAAATATAGAGTCTTCATAACAATAAAAAGATCAATTTATCAGAACATAGAACAATCTTAAACGTTTATGGATCCAATACATGGCCATAAAATGCATGGAGCAAATCTGACAGAATAAAAGTGAGAACTACAAAGTTCTCCATATTTGGGAAGAATTATGGACCGTCTTCTTAGCAATTGATAGAACACCTAGATAAAAGGAGGACAACTAGAAGATTCAAACAACAGATCTTAATTGGCAAATTGTGCTTTTAAATTTTATAATTCAGTTTGGCTGAGCCAGGGTGCTCAGATACAATATGTAATTGAATACTATTCTAGATGTTTCCATGAGGGTGTTTTGGGATGAGATCAACATTTAAATCACTATATATTCAGTAAAGAAAATTGCTTTAACCCAATCAACTGGAAGAATTGGACCAGTGCATAGACTTGAACGGTCATTTCTGCTCCTCTGTGTTCTCTCGGTTGATACATAATGCAGTCTTTGGACTTTCTTGTCTCTGTTATTGTTTGAACCATATCTTTGCAATAATTTTTCTGTATTTATCTCTATCTATCTATCTATCTATCTATAGATATACAGACAAATTATATATATATACACATATGCTAGTGATTCTGGAGAATTCTAATTAATACAAACACTACCAAATTATAGAATGACCACATGCTATGTGCAAGGGCATATATAGACACACATATGCACACAGACACATACACAACAAAACTTATATTAGAGGGGCCAGCAGGTGGCATGGTGGCTAAAGTGCTAAACTCCTGCATGATGGGCCACAGTTTGAGTCCCAGATCTGATGGCTTGAAAATCATGCCAGGCACCTGTGTGTGCATGTCCAAAATCCCAGGAGGAGAATGGAGAAGAAATATGGTGTGACCATTCCCTCTAGGGTTGAATTCTTACTTGCTTTCTTTCCTCCTCTGGTGAGCATATGTGCCCTATGGGAAAAAAAAAAAAAAAAAAAAAAAAAAAAACTTTAAAAAAAAAAACAATAAATTTGTATTAGACATCTCAAATTTTACTGTAGTTCTTTTAATGAACTCATATCAATATATGCATCTTAACTAAAGTTCAGAGTTTACAATGGAGTTAATTCTATGTGTGGTATATTTTTAGGGTTTTGATAATCATTTGATGCCCTGTATCTACAATTACAGTGTCACAGAGAGCCGTTTCCTGTAGTGAGAGCACATGGTGAGAGCAGGGTCTCTCTGGGCAACGATGTATTACTGAAGTTCTATATTACTGAAGACCCTCAAATAGCTGGTGGCTCCAGGCTAGCTACCTCCACACACAGCAGCCTCTGTCAATATGTTCTGACATATTATGTGATAGATATATGTTCATGCCCTGTATGGCATGTTATGAAAATATTTGGGAGACATTTTCTCATACTTACTACAATATGCTTTTTTACACATTCTTATTAGGGATAGTCAGATTTATCAAATAAAAATATAAGATAATCAGATTTTAGTTTTTAAAATTTATTTATTTACATTTATTCACTGTACATTATTACAGCATAAAAACTGAGATTTTCCATCCAGAATACACTGTATATTGGCTAATCAAGCACATCAATATATATGTTATCGTCAACAGATAATTTTCCATTCCTTGTTTCCTGTATATTTTGCTTTTTTATCCCATCCTTGATGCCCTATCTCTCACCATTTTAGTTTTTAAAAAGGCCAAATGAATTTTTTTTATAAATACAATTTATTTCGTACAATATTGGAAGACATTTTAATATTGACAAATATATTTGTTCACACTGGTCATCCTGTATTATATCTGGCATCCTGTTTATTTTTATGACACTAAGATACCTATAGCCATTTTTACTGCAGGTAGTAATAAATCTTAGTGCCTAAAACATTTCTGGAATACAGGGGAAAATGCGCGTGAACCTGAAAACAGATAATGCTAAGATAAAGAAAGCTATGTAAAATGGGACCGTAAATATCTTGGTCATTAGCTTGGCAGTAAACTAAGGTTGTATTGCAATATGGTTTTCAAATCTGAATGCTCAGAGACACATCATTTAACTACTAGACAAGGATCACTCTCTGTATGTTTGCCAGATATTTAAGGAAATTGCCCTGTGTTTTAGATTATGTTTGTTCTACACAGTAACTTAATGTTCTTGTGTTCAGACATTCCCATCATAACACCCTTCTGCCTCTGTTGTGAGACTCATGAAGTACAAAGTTTAGTTTAAGCTGGTGAGTATTCCATTCTGACTTCTTAGGACATAAAAATCCTCTTCCATTTCAGATCCTCTTCCAGCATGGTGGAGATCTTTCCCTCATTCCTGGAGAGCGTGATTGTCTTTGCCCACTTAATAGTAAAAGAACATCGTAAAGCACTTTCTGTGTGGCCAAGATCTGGATTACTTCTTTGGAAATATCACAACCTATAAAATATATCAATGAATTTTAACAGAAACTTAATGCAAATAGATTAGAACAAGATATTTTACATACATGATAGAGTACAATACTGAGTTATTGGGAAAGTCGTGACTCATTTTTACATAGAAAAATACATCATGACCTTCCAACAACCTAATATATCATAATAGCTGTGTTGTATGCATACCAAGGTAATCATGGGTAAGAATGAAACTAACAATTTTTAGAGTTTGTAAGAAAACAAACATGGAAATAATGGCATAAATAATTTTAAATTTTCTACATTCTAGCTTCATCCAGCAACAGTTTAGTTTATTTTCAGTCTCTTCTTAAGTAAAAACTGAAAGAGCTTTTATATCTTTATTCCTTAGGGATCTATAATTTTGATTTATGAAAATTTGCCTGATTTCTGGAAAAAAATTTACCCCCAATATTATTTTAATTCAGTTGAAATCTTGTTGAGATGAAATTCTGTCCATTATTATTTCACTATTTTGTTATATATTTATAAAAAGTAAAGAGCAGTTTTTTTTTTTTCCTTCTCCAAAACAAAGATAAAGCCCAGTTGAAAAGTAAAATCCTTTTTGGCTCTTGGAATATTGAAAATTTTAAATTACTTATGACTCTTCATTCTCGTTTCTTATAAACTTTAAAAAATTATACTTTTTTTCTCACCCATGATTATCTTGCTAGGCATGTAACATCGCTATCTCATGTATGTGAAACATTTTGTTCTAATTTATTTTTATTAAATTTTCATTTAAAATTTGTGCATTGCCATAAAGTATTGTGTCATTTCATAATTGTTTAAGATTTGCTTGGTTTTACAGTCTTATGGTAATATATAGCATAGTATAGAAAACATCTTCAGCATAAACTTATTTCATTAATATTATGATTGTCCATGCTTAAGAAAAAGACTACACTGCTCTAAAAATTGGTTAAAGTGCTTTAATTGTACAAAAGAAAATTTTCTTTTGAAAATAACTCTGCATTCCAAAGCTCAATTTGCCAACAAAAGTTTAAAGGGTCTCATAAATTTCAAAGCAAGAGAATAAGGAATAAATCATACAAACATAATGCAGGTTTTTTTAAAAGTGACTGAGGAAGGAAAAATGAAAAATGTAATAGTACTTGTAATGTCTTTCAGCATCTCATATACATATACGTATACATTCATATATTTTTTTGCTATAGGGCATGTGTGCTTACCAGAAAGAAAGAGAGAGACAGAGAGACAGAAAGCAAGAAATCAACCCCCCCTCCCCCCGGGGATGACCACGCTGCAATCCCTTTTCCTCCATTCTCCTCTCAGGATCTTGGGCATGCACACACACGTGCCCCACATGAGTTTAAGCCACCGAGTCCAGGATTTGAATCATGGTCGACTACAAAGGAGTCCAGCCACATAGCCATTACGTTAACTGCTGGTCCTAGTATCTTATATTAATAGCTGAGGTATTTCTTTCTTTATTTTTTATAAAGAATTTTTAAATTTAATAGTTATTTAGTATCTTTATGTATTATACGCTTTTAAAGTCCTAAATACAGTATTTTTTCAAAATTAAATACATATAAGATCCTCCTGTGTTAAACAGATAGTTTTCTAAATTATGCAAATATTTTAAATTTTGTTTTCTAATTCTATTAGCCTCTAGAGTGAATGCAATAAAAATGTCTTCTTCTTCATTTGTAAGTAAATAAGACATCATACTTTATGTATTTTTCAGGAGTAAAATTCTAGAAATATGGATTACATTCTTAAAACTTATAATTTTGTACAAAAATCTAAATCCAGGTTTTACATAATTTGAATGTTCACAGAGAAAGTTATGACAAAATTAAACTACTAATGCAAATTTGTATCTATCTTGAATATTCCAACAATGTAATTTGTATTTTAAAAATAAATTGTTTAGTTCATTATAAATCACTAATATTTACATACAATTGAAAATTTTGATGTTTAATCTGCAAAATGCTACTACATTTTCTCCTAAATCATCCTGTGATTTATCATACGTTTCTAGGCTCTGTGTACAAAATAGTACGGACAATAAGCATTGTGCTCCCTCAGTGAGAAAATGCTCTGTGAAGAAATTAGAAATAAACAGAGTTCTAGATGTTATAGAAGAATATAAGACACTATAAGGAGCCTAGGGAATTGGAACACATTTGACATATAGACACTAGACAAATATTACTAGGAAATATATATTAATAATAACACAATGAAGAACTAGAAAGGCAAAGAATGTTCCAGGTAAATGGGGAAAAAAAGCATATCTCGAAGTGTTTTCATGGAGAAATATCATTATTAGCTTATTTGCATACTCAACATTAAAAACTAATTCTAAATATCAGAAACAATCCATTATTACTACACCTCCACCAGGATATTGTCAAGTCGTTGTTGTTATTCACTTAACAGTGAAAATATGAAAAGTTGTATGCCCATACGGTTCTGTTGATAATGTTTGTACCTGACCTAAACTTACTATACCATCGTATTAGTGAAGAAGTAATTTATTTTACAGATGATGCATATGCTATTTTTAAACAATTTTCTTGGCAACATCCTTTTTTACCATGTGTCTTTGGATGATACCTTAACTATCTCGAGCTAGCTTGTTTTGTTTCTTTTACTTAAAACATTTCTGAGATGTTTTGCATCTCAGCTATTCAAAACTCAACTATAAAAGAAGAATCAATTGATACTTTGTTTTAAAATGTGTTTAAAATAGCATTTTTACACATTTATAAACCAATATTTTGAAACATGAATTCAGGCCATTTAATTTTGGTTGTTTGTTTCTTTATGAATTAAATTTAACATAAAATAAGCTTAACTTTATTTACATCTTCTGACAAAAGCAGATTTCCACTGATGTGACTTGTTTGTTGTTGGTTCAATTATCCAATTTTTCTTTTAATTTGAACCACTTTGTTATGAAGATAAATGCATTTCTGTTCATCATAGTTGTGATTAGATTATTTGATGTTCTGATAGTCTTGTAAGACTTCTTCGTGAACAGCCTGACACTCTTTTGAATGGTACAAAGCACTTTCCTTGTCCATCAAGTTTAATAAATCATCTAGCTATAGTCTTCATTCTGGCATATCAGGTCTTATACT
Organism: Tupaia belangeri chinensis; assembly: GCF_000334495.1. Taxonomy (NCBI): domain Eukaryota; kingdom Metazoa; phylum Chordata; class Mammalia; order Scandentia; family Tupaiidae; genus Tupaia; species Tupaia belangeri. The sequence goes on from NW_006207517.1 coordinate 420,471, forward strand.
CATGCAGCATTGAAGTCATCCTTGTAATTCTGACATTACTTGTAGGAGACAGTAGCAAGGTACTGTATCAAATAACCTGAGATTTCAAATTTGGAAAAACCTGTGTAGAAGCTGAGGGTTTCTTAACTTCTTCACTCATATCCAGATTGTAGTTATTTAGTTTGTCAATTTTCTCTTCTTCTAGAAGACTTCCTCCTTTTCCTTAGCATTATCAAAATTGTGCCTTTTGGGACCAGCAGTTAGCGTAATGGCTATGTTGCTGGACTCCCATGTAGTTGACAGTGGTTCGCGTCCTGGACCAGGTGGCTTAAAACTCACGCCGGGTGCATGTGCGTGCATGCCCAAGATCCCAAGAGGAGAATGGAGGAGAAGGGATTGCAGTGTGGCCATCCCCCCTGGGGGGTGATTTCTCGCTTTCTATCTCTCTGTCTCTCTCTGTCTGTCTGGCGAGTGCACGTGCCCTATAGCAAAAATCTGTCCAAAAAAAAAAAAAACCGTCCTTTTTTATTTTGTCCCTTTCCTTAGGTATTTAATCACTTTAGTAGGATTAAATCAGAAGATAAGTTTCCAAAGGACTTTTAGAACCATGTCTTGCTGTTCCTCAGAAATTATGTCATTTTGATTAAAACTGTCAGCAGGTGAATTTTGTATATCCTGGCTTTGTAGAGTATTGGGGTATTAAAGCTCCAATATGCAATCAGGAATATTAGGGATGGGCAGTGGGTTGAAGTTAGATGGTAGTAGCTGGAGGGAGCTCTGAGAGATCTGTAGTGGATTTTTTTAATGGTGAAATTCAAGTTTAAGGTTAGCTGTATCTTCTTTGACAGGCAAACTATTCAAGCCTTTTTATTTATTAAAGAGTCAATGAAGGACCAGCAGTTGGCATAATGGCTATGCCACTGGACTCTCATGTAGTCAACCATGGTTCGAGTCCCAGGCCCAGTAGCTTAGACTCATGATGGGTGCACATGTGTGTGTGCCCAAGACCTTGAGAGGAGAATGGAGGAGAAGGGATTGTGGCATGGCCATCCCCCCCTGGTGGTGATTTCTCACTTTCTGTCTCTCTTTCTGGTGAGTGCACATATTCTATAGTAAAAACCTCTCCAAAAAAAAAAAAAAAGTCAATGAAATCCTCATGGAGATGATCTGTATGGATGCTGGCAATAGCAGACCATAGAAGTGGTTGGTAGATAGTGGGTAGTGGGTGGTGGGTGTGAGATGGAAAAAAAAAAAAAAATATATATATATATATATATGATAAACTTTATAAGAGAAAAACAAAGCAAATAATTTTATATTGTCTGAATAGTTCACAATAATGTATATTTGTTAATTTACCTGTCATCAAAAGAGTACTTTGCCTAAAAGAAAGGTCTGAGTAGTATGCAAAATGTTAATAATCTTTTGCGAAATTGGAGTTCTTCATTAATTTGTAAGTCATTGTTATAAATATCACTTTTACTTTTGGTACACATGAAAGTACAAATGGAATGTATTTTGTCAGTTTAAGGACCTTAATTACTTATGCATGATTCTTCTCCAATTTTTATTTTGTTCAGTTATATCAAGAGTCAATGGACAGTATTTCATCCTTTAGAAGTCTCATGTGTCTACTTGCCTTTTTGTTTTTTTTTTAAAGGTTTTTTCTTAGGACACTTTCACTCACTGAAAATAAACAGAAAGAGGAGGAAAGAGAGAGAGAGGGAGCAATGAAATCTAAATCCCAAAGCCACTTAACTTGAGGGAAAATACGCAGCATCTACTAGAACATGGGGGGGTCTCCTAAAGGGCTGCTTGGCTGTGTGACTCTGAGACAGATTGTTTCTTGGCATCAGGAACTCCTATAGCTGCACTGATTGTATTCAGGCCAATCTTTTTAAAACTCTCTTTAAAAACAAACCTAATTTTCTAAAGTACATGAGAGGTCCTTAGGATTCCAATTGGCTACTTGTTGCTGAGTTATTTCAAGGGAGTTTTTGTCTTTTTAATTTTCTAAATTTATTTATTTATTAAGAGAGAGAGAGAGACAGAGAGAAAGAGAGAGAGAGAGAGAGAGAAGCATCCCGGGCAGTGTCTTGACACTGAAATGCACCCTTTGCTCCAGCCAGCCCCAGATCATGGGCATCTGTGTGCCTGTGCCTGGCATGGCCAGGGAGCTCTCTCCACGGAAGCCTAGATCCTCCCTATGTAGATCAGTCTCACATAACGTCTGATTTTACCAGAGAGAGAGAGAGAAAGAGAGAGAGAGAGAGAGAGAAGCATCCCGGGCAGTGTCTTGACACTGAAATGCACCCTTTGCTCCAGCCAGCCCCAGATCATGGGCATCTGTGTGCCTGTGCCTGGCATGGCCAGGGAGCTCTCTCCACGGAAGCCTAGATCCTCCCTATGTAGATCAGTCTCACATAACGTCTGATTTTACCACTGTGTCAATGACCAGCCTTTTGTCTTTTGGAATGATGTCATCTTTTTCCAATAAGACAAGGGTCTCAGGCATCCCATAGGCCTGCAGTGTCAATAAGCACATTCCCTGTCCTTTTATAGCTGCTGAGAAACACTACTGTCTGCTGGGGTCTTTGGAATTGTATTTGCAGGATTCCTGGTTGATTCTTAGGCACTGTGCCTGAAATAGGTACTTTGAATTTTCACCCATTCCCTAATTTCCTGCCTTGAACTGAACCCAAAAATCAATTACTATGAATTTAGAGCTTCCTTCTCAGAATTAAATTCTTGTGAGTCTCACCAGTTTCCAGGGATAGGGGTCACAGTTTGGATGAATCTTCCATGAGGACAGAAAAGATCTCTGCCTATATCCTTTGTCATGCTACTCCACCCAGAACTGCCCTTCCTCCACACTCTGTTATCTGAAGCCCACATCCCCACCTGCTCCAGCTCCACAGTGCCCTTGGCCATAACTGTCAGCTACAGCCCCTGTGCTGTTGGTATGTTAAACTTTGTAAAAGAGAACTAAGCTCAAAAGCTCTAAGATAGTTTTTTTTTTTGGAGAGATTTTCACTGTAGGGCGCATGCGCTCGCCAGACAGACAGAGAGAGACATAGAGACAGAAAGTGAGAAATCACCCCCCAGGGGGGATGGTCACACCGCAATCCCTTCTCCTCCATTCTCCTCTCGGGATCTTGGGCACACATGCACACGCGCCCGGCGTGAGTTTTAAGCCACCGGGTCCGGGACACGAACCGCGGTCGACTACGTGGGACTCCAGCAACATAGCCATTACGCTAACTGCTGGTTCCCAAAAGCTCTAAGATAGTTTTCTTCTGTCATGCACAGATGTTTTTAAAAAATGCATAAACATTTATAGATCACAATTGGCTTAAAACATTTCTATTAGTGTAATAGAAGTTACACATTAAAAGTTACACATTAAAACTATAATTTGGGGGACCAGCAGATGGTATAGTGGTTACATCGCAGGACTCCCACATTGTCAACCGTGGTTTGAGTCCCGGACCTGGCAGCTTAAAACTCACTCCAGGCACATGTACGTACACGTCCAAAATCCTGAGAGGAGAGTGGAGGAGAAGGGATGTCATTGTGAACAACCCCCTTTGGGTGTGATTTCTTGTTTCTTTCTTTCTGTCTCCTTCTGTCTCTCTAGCAAGTGCATGCACATTATAGCAAAAATCTCTAAAAAAACAAACAGACCTATAATTGTGCACTTAACAAAAACTATTAGTGAGAAATATCCCTTGTATCATACACTACACTTAAACTATTATGCTGAAATTCACTTTAGTACTATTCTATTGCAATTTTCTTTTCTTTAAATGGCTAGTCTTAAATAGTTTTTTTGAATAAGTGTAATATATTCCTAGGAATTCTAATATACTCTTTGCTAGTCACACATGGCTGTTACTATTGTCTTTAATTCTTTTTGCTTTGATTTAGCTTCTACATTAAGCATTATTCCATTCCTGAGTCTTTCAAAGCTTCAATGCAATACACTGTTATTTTCTTTAAATTGGGTAAACTTAAATTTCATGAGAACATTTTTTCCCAGTGCTGGTAGCCAGGCTCACAGTCCCTATTAAATCATGGTATATGTCTTGTGACAATTGGATCCATCACACTGTAGCCTTCACATCTTTCAGCCTTCTATTCCTCATGGGCTATTTTAAAACTGGAATTCAATTATATTCTAATTCTGTGCTTTTTGGGGAAAACTGGTCCATGGATTAGTCTTCAGTTATGACATGGGATTCTTTCATTTTACAGGGATCATGTGAATTTCCTATAAATGCTAATCTGTTTGATAAAGATACTCAGAATATAATGGCTAGAACTAAATGCAGTTTATCATTTCACAATCTAGAATGCAGTCCAGCAGAGTTTCTTCTTTAAAGGCCATATGGTCCCTTAAAGATACTCCACTCTGCTGCCATGTCATGACAGCAGAAGTAGAAAATAAGGATAGAAACAAGCATGGCTATGTTTTGATATCATTTTGTTTTCAAAAACAGGCAGGAAGCAAGATCATGCTTGCAGGCGGCAGTTTACAGAGGTGATATGCAGGGAGGCAGGCCAAGGCTGACAGGCCGGCTCCGTCACGTTCAACATGAGGCTGTAACGGCTCCTCCAGACATCATCAATCCCAGCAAATCACCCTCGTATTTATCTGTAATGGAAGAAGAGAGTCTAGGACAACAGCGTGTAAAGAAACGACAATGATCTCCCCCACTTACCTCTGGCTCACATTTAGCCTGTTACCGTTAGAATGAGACTCAACTGAGCATTCATGGATAGGAGGCAGATCTAAGGATTCTGTTAGTGATAAAAACTATGAACAGGGCATTCCAACATGTCATCAAAGGGGACATCTGACACCTCAATCACACAGTTACCAGAATTGCAACTAGACCCCGGGTGCTAGGATGAAGTTATCCAACTAAGATGCTTGCTCTACTTCCTCATCCCACTGCGGCAATAAATTAATAGGGCAGATGTCTGTATTTCCAAGTGCACACTGGGTATGCAGTGTGTGAGTAGGTAATCAAATCCTCAGATTCCTTACCTGAAGGAGAAATACATAAGCACAGATGGAAGCCTGTGATTCAAACAAAAGACCCAGCTATAGTGACAGAGCTCCCCACCTAAATATTTATGGCAAGATCCCAGGATAAAAGTAACAGCTAACTTCACTCCCAGTTGTAGTTGCTCTCTGGTAGCTGCTCACTCACAGGCCTTTCTGGCATGGGAGTATATTTCTTTTCTGTTAAAAATCTTTACTTTTCTGGTGGTGGTATAGTTAAGGTGCCACATGGCCAATGGCAGTTCCAGTCCCAGATGTAGTGGCCTGAAAATCACACTGGACATGTGTGTGTGCATGTCCCAAATCCCAGGAAGAGAATGGAAAAGAAGGGATTGTGGTGTGGCTATTCTTCCTGGGGGAATGATTTCTTTCCCTCTCTGTTCCTCTCTAGGGAGTACACACGTGCCCTCTAGCAAAAACCCTAAACAAAAAAACTTTACTTTTCTGCTAACACTTCTCTTTTCCTACTTATGTGTTTTTGGTTTTTCTTTCTGTGTCTCTGGGAGAATCTCTAACCTTAGATATCTGGACCCAATGAACCGAGAATTTCATATAATACAGCTCATTCCTCCCACCCCCCATTCTGATAACTTATTGTAGAACTAAATGGAAAAACTGGAGAATGGTCACTGAGAGACTATGATCAGGTTCTTCCTCATCTCATGTCTCCTTGGCCTTGAGCATGCTCATTCTTTACATAT
>NW_006207517.1:426232-444851 GCF_000334495.1 Tupaia belangeri chinensis
TCCCTATAAGAGAAACAACTCAAAGTTGTGTTGCTACTGCATCTGGTCAGAAGTCTGAATGTTTACGTAAGGCCAAGTCCTCCTCTGTGCACAGGCTCCTTGAAACTCAGCAACAGCAACTTAGTAAATTACCTGGCTTCTCTTCTAACTCAATATTCAGGAGAGTGTGTGAACAGAATAAACTACAATCACTGTTCTCATTCATAAACTAGAAAAATAGAAGACAAACAACATTCAGTCATTCACCTCAGTTATAACAGATTGCTGGGCAGGAATTCTTAATACTACCTAAAGTGGCATAAGCACATCCTCAAATCTGTAGAATCTAACATGAGAATTACAAAATAAAAAAAGACCACATGCTTAATTATAGATTATTATTTAAAAGTTTTACATATATATATATGTAAAATATGTATGTATATGTTTGTTTTACCTATAGTGCTAATTGTTAAATAAAATACATTCTATGATCCCAATTTGCAAAAGATATCAACATTACAATAATTTTTGAAATACGAATCTGTACCTATTGTAAGGTTGAATGTAAGCTAATTATTTTTTATTTTTATTTCTAAAAATAATTATTTAATTTAATTTATTATTATTTTTATTTATAAATTAGCCATAGGGCATATATGCTGACCAGAGAAAGACAGACGCACACAGAGAGAGAGAGAGAGAGTGCCGGACACCGGGTCTGGGACTTGGCAATGTGGGAAGCCAATGCCTTAACCACCAAATAATACCTGCTGGCCCCAGCAAATTATTTTTTAAAAACTCTATAAAACATAAACATTATCGTACATGTTTGAGTGACCTGCTAATGAGCCAATGATGTTTGAATGAACTATTTATATATTATAAATTATGTGCTATTGAGAATATGTTTTTTTGGATAATTACTCCTGAATCACTTTAGGAGTGATTGTTGTGAGTAATATTGTGGTTAGAGGACATTGGTTCCAGAGCCACAATGAGGCATGCAGTGGAGATCTGTACATTAAAAGAAAATACAAATTTGTATTCTTTTCATGTCCTTTAGGAGAGTAAGAATGTATAGAACTTTCTGTAACAAAATACTGTTTCTCAATGGCTCTCATTCAGTTTCTTGCTTCACTGGGAATCACTGGGTCCGGGACTCAGACTGCAGTCGACTGCATGGGAGTCCAGCGACATAGCCATTAAGCTAACTGCTTGTCCCAGTTTGTAGTTTCTGATTAAAATTCATTTGGTATAAAGTCACTCTACTGAGGCAGCAGCAACTGGAATCATTAATAAAAAATTGCACAGCAGTATTTAGATTCAGAAATGAGCCATGCCTTTTCATTTAATATTTAAATTTTGTCTTTCCATTGTAAAAAATGTACCAAGTTATTTCATCTGGCATATACATTACTATTACTTATATCATGTAATTTATAGGCAGTAATTTTAATAACATTTAGTCACCATTCCCAGTGTTTATTCTTTTTTTTTTTTTTTTTTTTTGGAGAAGTTTTTGCTCATGCGCTCACCAGACAGACAGAGAGAGACATAGAAACAGAAAGCGAGAAATCACCCCTCGGGAGGATGGTCGTGCCACAATCCCTTCTCCTCCATTCTCCTCTCGGGATCTTGGGCACGTAAGCAAACGCGCTCAGTGTGAGTTTTAAGCCACCGGGTCCGGGACGTGAACCACGGTCGACTGCGTGGGAGTCTAGCAACATAGCCATTATGGTAACTGCTGGTTCTCTTCAGTGTTTATTATTAAATAATTTTTATGTTAAATGTGGTAAAACATCAGCAAGATATTCTATTTTGGGATGATCCAGAAAATATAGCATTTACTCTCATTTATTATACACATCATCATTGTTATCAACACATTCAAGGTCATGTCTCACTCACAATAGTAAAATAAAGCTATGTACTTTTATTTGATTGCCCAGGTTGCCAAGTTAAAAAAAAAAATCAACTTTCATATCCATTATTTCTAGATCTGGTTCATACTTCATGTATCTCTCTCTTTTATCTCTATCTAAATGAAGTAATATACACTTTTTAATATTGCAAAAAGTACCACAATTACTATGTGAAACTGTTAGAAATATTGCCCTAACTTAGGAGTGTTTCTAAAATCATGAAGTAGACACAAAGAAGCAAGAAACTGAAAAATGAGAGCCATTGAGAAACAATACTTTGTTACAGAAAATTCTATAAATTCTTACTCTCCTATAGGACATGAAAAGAATACTAATTTGCTTTTTCTTTTAATGTACAGATCTCCACTACATGCTTCATTGTGGCTCTGGAACTAATGTCTTCTAACCACAATATTACTCACAACAATTCAAAGTATCTAGGTGCACTTACTGTTTCCTGAGGATACCCTACTGTGCTATGTTGGCGCCTGTGTGTTCTGTAGTACTGTACCCTGTGTGTGTATTTGTAAGATATGCGAAGCTTCTGAAGTCCAGAGCCACGGGGTAAAGCCTTCCTCTGACTAGGTTTATAAGGGTGGAATTGACTAGTACTCTTTTTTCTTGGTAGCTCACTGGGTTCCTCATGGTGCTGCTTTATAATAATACCTTTGTACATTTTTTCCAATATCGTCCTTGGATTTTTCCCTCCTTTTCATTTCCCTTATCATTACTGTGCATGACACTATCTAAAGTGGTTGTTAAGAGGTGCATTTTTTTCTGAGGCTTCACTGCATTGATGACTTTCTTCCTGCTGTAGGCTTGCAAGACTGAAGCGTACTTTACGAATGAGATAATGATAGGCCTCTGTTGCCTCTGCTTAATAGTTTGTTTGGAAATACAATTTCCTAAAAATGTTGAAACCCTCAATTTATTTGCTTTCAATCAATCATGTGAAAACATCAACATTCAAAGTTCCTTGCTGGGTTTAATTCTAACCTGCAAAATTCCCAATTTTATTTGCTGTTTTTTTCAGACTGCGATGGTATCAGCCACCTCACTACCTGATGTCTATCTAAACAGTAACGAAATGCTACACATTTTAGGATTTTGTCACACTAACACCAAACTACAGTTAGTAGCTTATTATAACAGCTATGTTGTTCTAATAAAAGGAACTCAATGCATAATTGCCTTGCAAACAGTGCTAGTGTTTTCCTTACAAATAACAATCCAGGGTGAATAGTTCAGGGCTCATGGGGTGACCATTCTACCCCTATACATAACTCCTAAGGTTGTTTCTTCTACTTGCTGCTATTTTCCTGCCTGTACAAATGGAGAAAGAAGTCAAAGATAATATTTTTTTAATTTATAGATATGTGTTATAATAATTATGCTTCTAATGTGACTTGCTTTAAGAATTTTTTTTAAATTTATTTTTTTCAGTGCCAGCAGGTGGTAGTTAAGGCTCTGGACTCCCACTTGGTTGACTGTGATTCAAGTCCTGTATCCAGCAGCTTGAAACTCATGCTGGACTCATGTGTGTATGTGTCCAAAATTCCAAGAAGAGAGTGGAGGTTAAGAGATTGCGGGGTGGCCATCCCTCCAGAGGGCGATTTCTCACTTTCTGTATCTCTTTCTCTCTAGCAAGTTCATGTACTCTATAGAAAAAAAAAATCTAAAAACAATTTTTCCTTTTTTGGGGATTAAGAGCATGTTTGCATGCATTAGAGAGAGAGAAAGAGAAGCACCACCCTCAGCAGAGTCTCCTCACTCCACAATCCGCCTCCCTCAGCCTTCCAGCTCACTAGGCTCCTGGGCAATTGCACATGCTTCCTGTATTTTTCCAGGACAATCTAGGATGCAAACACACTTACAGCCACGTGATTTCCAGCACTGTAGTTAACTTTGCTACCACCAGGCTGGGCCTGGTTCATTTTTGTAATTATTTTTGTTATCATTATTGCTTAGAAATTTAAGTCAAAGAATAGCAGATATATTTATTGTATAGTCAAGGGGAGAACACCATTTCTTGGAAAACCAGCTCCTGATAATCTGCTACATTTTATTCTGCTTCCTCAAGTTAAGAAACTGAAACTCACTCTCCTAAATTTGTTTGCAGCTAGAACTTAGAAATGTGACCAACATTTTACCAGTCAGATGCACTTGTTCAAGTTGTATGTGTAGAAGAGTCATTAAAATAGATATTTGAGAATTTCCTTCTCTTCCGTGTGTTGAAGTTTGGAGTGGAGAATCATTCTTTTATTGGGCAGTCACGTTGAAGTCTGAACAGGATCAGATGTGTCCCAGGAGTCATGCATGCCAAAACCTCTTACTTGCTAGAACCATCTGCTGAACACTGTCATGTGTATTTGTTGAAAGTACTTCTGTGAGGGACCAGCAGTTAGTGTAATGGCTATGTTGCTAGACTCCCATGTAGTCAAGGACGGTTCGCGGCCCGGACCCGGTGGCTTAAAACTCACGCCAGGCGCATGTGCATACGTGCCCAAGATCCCAAGAGGAGAATGGAGGAGAAGGGATTGCAGTGTGGCCATCCCCCCGGGGAGTGATTTCTCGCTTTCTGTCTGTCAGTCTCTCTCTGTCTATCTGGCGAGCACATGCGCCCTACAGCAAAAACCTCTCAAAAAAAAAAAAAAGTACTTCTGTGAATAGTTGGGGAAATACAGTTAAAAGCAAAATAGTCCACTAAACCAGAAAATATGTTCATGAAGATAGTAAAGAAAAAAAACTGTATTATTAAATTTATTAAATAACCTTTCATCCAATATGTGATATACACTTCAGGTATTCTGTTAAGAGATTGCAAAGATAAGAAATCTGTGATTTGTGTAAGAGATCAAACTCATAAATTCTGTTGAGATAAACTACAACCAACTAGTCATCAAATACAAAGACTTGATAACACTTTGTCCCACGTGATTTATCCTAGGTTCATCTGATAACTGGGGTGTCCATCTATATATTAATATATTAGTTTCTTATCTTTAGGAAGCAGTGTATATATTAGTGAATGAACTGCCTTTATTTATTTATTTTTTAATTTTCCAGAGAGTGCATGAATTTTTCAGAGAGGGAGAGAAAGAAAGTAAGAAAGCACCTCCCATGGGGTATGATCAAACTGCAATCCCTTCTCTTCCAACTACCTCCTTTCAGGATTTTGGGCACATGTGCGAGTGTATTTTTAAAGACACCAGGTCTGGGACTCAAACCTTGCAGTCAGCCATGTGGGATCCAGCTGCCCCAACAACCAAGCCACTGGCTGGCCTAATTCATTGGCTTTATACAGATGAAACAAAATAGTCATTTCTGGATAACTGGAGGTAATTTTCCAACATTAAACCAGGCTTCCATTGAATTTAGATTCCCACACTGCTATAGAGACTGGGAGATAGGGGTGCTACTTTCCTTAATGTTTACACTTCAAAAGGATAGTTTCTGAGTCTTTGCAGTTTTTAGGCAGTTATATGCATTTAAAAGAGAGGAAAATAGACTGAACAAACAATTTCTAAGATATACTCAAAGGAAAATGGGGAGTGGCAAGAAATTGCGTCTGTTACATTCCACAGGGAGAGGACAAGCTCTCTAAATTTTTCATTTGTCCTTACATTCTGTAGTCTGGGGCCCTTTCTCTTTCTGCTCTGCCCTCCTCAACATTTATCTTCTATCCTCGGTATTGATTGAAGATTGTGGATAGAGAGCCATTCTTCCTATTTGCCTTCCATGATTAGGACAGGGAAAAAGAAGGTTAACAAATGCATACGAGGTAGCTTATCCAGCATCCTCTAAGTTTGTTGAAGTTTAATGTAATTAGCCAGAATGTAGCCAGGTAGTTACAAGTGATACAAAGAATGCTGGGAAATAATTCATCTATGCTAGGTAAAGTTTTAGTAAAGAAATGTAAGAGGTCATTACTAAGAATAGGAGAAGAGCTATTGAATAAACTAGAGGGACCTAACAACACACATCAATCATTGGAGATGATCATTTCAGTGAAAACACTTTCCTTAAACTGTCACAGTATTTCCTACCTATAACGGGAGATAACGTAGAACAGGCCTTTTTTTTTTCCCTGTATTTTTGTTTCTTTATTTTTGTTTTATCTCTGAGACATGTGTGTTTACTGGAAAGAGAGACAGAAGGAGATAAAGGGAGAAGAAAAGTGAGAAATCACTGCCTAGGGAATATGCCCACACTGCAGTCCCTTCTCCATTCTCCTCTCAGGATCTTGAGCACACACACAAATACGCATGGTATGATTTTTGAGCCACTGCTTCCAGGACTCAAACTGTGAGTCAGCCGTGTTGGAACCAGTCCCTTAACTTCCATGCTACCTACTGCCCAGCTCTGGCCTTTTCTATACCTGGTTCTCCATGCTGCCTGTTTACCCTTTCTTCCTCCTTCCTTCTCCTTCTTTCCTTATCTTCCGTCTCGTCTTCACTTCCTTCCTTCTTTTTTCTTCTTCTTCTTTTCTAAATAGAAGGTGAAGTGCCAGATACGAATGTAATAACCTTACTGCCTCATAGGGATATTTTCAAGTTATAAAATAAAATTTGTATAAATATAGACATGCCGTAATGACAGCAGATATATTATTTGCCATACTAGATTGGTGTGACTATAAAATGAAGGCTCGGGCCACAGGTGATTGTCGGCATCCGCCCCAGGGCTTGGGTCTGGTGAATCATGATCAGGGGGCTGCTGGTGAGGAAGAGAAAGAGGACGAGAAAGAGAAAGCCCTCCATCTTGCCAGGACCTGGGAATTGGAAAGAATGAGACAAAGGGAGAGAGTGGAAACGGACACAGGCAGCCTGAGCCTAGGTAGCCCAAGCAACTTGTGCCGCCCAGACAAACTGGACATTGCACATGTATGTTTCATGACACTTCATGGATTAGTTGCCAGGTTACAGACAATAAGAAGCAGTTAACAAGTCTGTAAGAGATTAGTCATACCAAGGGCCAGGTGTATCCCTTGGTGGTAATCCCATCTAGAGAAAATCTCATCTTCTTTTCTAATGCAGAGAACTAGCTGTTAGGTGTGGAGAAGGAGCTAAAGAACTTCTTGAAAGGTTCTTTAGCCTTCTCTGGGTGTGGTGGTGCACTCCTTATAGAGAAGTTCTTTAGCTCCTAAGGAGTGCACCACCACACCCAGAGAAGGCTAAAGAACCTTTCAAGAAGTTCTTTAGCTCCTTCTCCACACCTAACAGCTAGTTCTCTGCATTAGAAAAGAAGATGAGATTTTCTCTAGATGGGATTACCACCAAGGGATACACCTGGCCCTTGGTATGACTAATCTCTTACAGACTTGTTAACTGCTTCTTATTGTCTGTAACCTGGCAACTAATCCATGAAGTGTCATGAAACATACATGTGCAATGTCCAGTTTGTCTGGGCGGCACAAGTTGCTTGGGCTACCTAGGCTCAGGCTGCCTGTGTCCGTTTCCACTCTCTCCCTTTGTCTCATTCTTTCCAATTCCCAGGTCCTGGCAAGATGGAGGGCTTTCTCTTTCTCGTCCTCTTTCTCTTCCTCACCAGCAGCCCCCTGATCATGATTCCCCAGACCCAAGCCCTGGGGCGGATGCCGACTAATGCAGAGAGAGTGCACCACCACACCCAGAGAAGGCTAAAGAACCTTTCAGATGCAGAGCAGGGATTGGATTTTACTAATTGGGGTCAAGATGTTTCTTGAAGTCCATCAGATGTGTCTGTTGGAACGCCCCTAGCAATTTCCACCCTTGCTCTGTCTGCAGCCAAGGTCAAGGAAAGACAAATGATAAGGTTCTGCCAAACTCCAAAAGAGCAGGTGGTGTTTGTTCAGAGCATGTCCCCACACCTCAGACTCTCTCTCTTAAACGTGTCCCCACAGATGATGTCAGGAAAATATAAAAACACTCATTCAAGAAAAGTTTGTGTCCCTTAAAAAACCAGTGTTAAGTGTATTTGGGCAATAATGTTACCAATTTCTATCTGAATATTTTCAGAGTGTATATGTTAATGTTTGACATTTTAAGTAATAATTATTTAGTATTGTTATGCACTAAAAAGGGTGATTTTGTACAGAGCCATAGTAAAAAAAAATTGTCACTTTTTTGTGTATTCCAGATTGTCTCATCAGCTTTTTCCACACTTACTAATGTCACATTTGCATTGATAGCTGTGAATACTGGGAACTTGATTTATCTCACTAATATACTTTGGTTGCTTTAGTAGATAACACATATGAGAAAATGCTGGCCCTGTTGTTCACATGCTGTTATTGACCTTAAATATGATAGATTGCAAAGTATACTATAGTTTTAAAATAAGACATTACCTAAATAGAATATGATTGTTCTCATGTTTAAGTAGTTATGCATTCATGTATGCTACACATTTTAATATCTTAGCATTTAGTAGCAAAACAACAACAACAAAATAAGTCTGAGCAGAAATATGTATCATATACTGTAGTTATTGGGTGGATACTGAGATAACTGATTCATCATAAAGAGTTTTCCATAGAAATATCCTGAATTTCCATTTTAAATGATTTACCAGGCTTAATTTTTCTTGGTAAAAACCTTGTGCTAAAATGAAAATGATACTGGGATGATGACCATATAAACCACTGTCATTGAGAAATATATTAGGATAGATAAGCCCTGATCAGGTCTGAAAATCTTTCCTTAAATATTTTAAATCCCAACTTTAAAGGACCTGGAAAAACACTTGGAGTTTGGACACAGAAAAATTATCAACATTGTTAGGAAAATAATTATTTTAGTCTGTTCCATTGCTAATAACAGAAAATACCTGACTTTGTGTAATCAAAGACAATAGAGATTTACTCAGCTCATAATTAGAGGTCCATGACTTAGGGATCACGTCTAGTTGGCATCCTCTGGCTTCCTCACAATACGGTGGACAGTAGACTGAGAAGAGCAGCATGTGATCTATGCTTAATATGCCTAATTCACTATCCTTATAAATCCTCCAAAACCCAATCATAGTGCCCTACCCTAACCATCTGAATTCCAACCTCTGCCCAAAGGTCTCAGCTTACAATACAGTGAAGGTATTATGTTTCTTCTTAATACTGTCATAGCATAAATAAGTTCTAACCACAAGAATTTGAGAGGGGTGGACGACCAGAAGATTGCATAATGGTTATGTAGCTGGACTCCCATGCAGTCAACCATGGTTCAAGTCTCAAACCGGGTAGATTAAAATTTATGCTGGGCATGTGTGCATGCATGCCCAAGATTCCAAGAGGAGAATGAAGGAGAAGGGATTGTGGTGTGGCCATACCCCTGGGAGGTGATTTCTTGCTTTCTGTTTTTCCATTGTTCTGTCTCTGTCTCTCCAGTGAGGGCGTGTGTCCATAACAAAAATCTCTCTCTCTCTCTCTCTCTAAAAAAAAAAAAAAAAAGAACTTGAGAGGGATACCTAACAAAAACCAAGAAATTTTAGAAATGTGTATATGTATTTTCTATAGATATGATATCAATATTCTTACATTCTGTACTTACTTAGATTTTAAACTTGACCTTTTCTAAACATAAACTACTTTTTTAAAATACAGGCAAAATTGGGTAGGTTCTCATTATTCTAAGTTCCACACCACTGATTTATGAACCTTCATATGTGTATATGTACATACATAAATATGATGTAGTTTTATTTATTACTTAATTTTTAAAATTTTTAATTTTAATCCTGTACATCTTTATAGCACAGAATATTTTTCTCCAGTATTTTTTTAAGAGAGCATTTAAGCTATAGGGCATGTGCACATGCTGGAGAGACAAAGAGAGACAGAAAGACAGAAAGCAAGAAATAAGCCCATGGGGGATGTTCATACCACAATCCCTTCTCCTCCAGTTTCCTCTCAGAATCTTGGGCACACACATGCACGTACATCTGGCTTGAGTTTTAAGGCACCAGGCCCAGGACTCAAACCATGGTGGAATACTTGGGAGTCATAATCATTATGAAATCTGCTGACTCCTCCCCAGTATTAATACAGGGTATATTAACTCATTCAAATATGTTACAATATCATCACCAGATAACTATTCATTTTTGCATCTGTTAAATGTTTCCCACCTGATTCTTTCCCCACCTGATAACCCATTAACTTCTATAGTGTATCTAGAATCTACGTTGTTTTATACCTTGCGATCTCTTAGTTTCTGGCAGAATGCAGACATTTGGTATAGTGAGTGGGGACACACAATGCCTCTTTTCATAGTCTGACTTGTTTCACCTAGGATTAAATCTTCCACATTTGTCCATTTGTATCAAATGTCAGGGTCTTGTTTTTTATGACTGAATAGTATTTCATAATGTATATGTGCCATATTTTTTTAAATCCATTCATCTGCTCTTGGACATTTGGGTTGATTTCATGTCTTAGCAATGGTGAATAATGTCTCAATAAACATAGATGTGCAAGCACTTTTCTAACTGGCCGTTCTCCTATTCTTTGGGGGGATACCTGAGTGGAATTGCTGGGTCATATGGTAGTTCTACTTGTAGGTTTTTGAGAACCTTTGTATTGTTCTCCACAATGGCTGTACTAATTTTCAACCCCACCAGCAATATAACAAAATTCCCTTTTCACCACAGCCTTGCCAATTGTTAACATTCTCTATGTATTTCAATCTTTGCCATTCTAACTGGGGTTGAGTGGTATCTCAGTTAGGTTTTGATTTGCATTTCCCATATGATAAGAGAGGTTGAGAATTTTTTCATGTGGTTTTTGGCCATTTGTACGTCATCTTTGGCGAGTTGTCTATTCAGCTCGTTTGCCCATTTTTTAAATTGTATTATTTATTCATTCATTCATTCATCCATTTATTGGTTTAAGGTATTTATATGTGTTAAATTTACAATCAGAATGGAATGTCTCCTAAGTTATCAGTATCCTGAGGAGGAAAAAATCCAACACAAAGCAAATGAGTTTCTTGCCCATCTTCTCCATGGCACCGCTGAGGAAGTTACCACTTTACAAAGCTGTTGAAGTCCTTTCTAGTTCAGAAGGACAGACATTTGGTAGTAGGAACAACTTTTTCATTTTAATAATGGGATGCATGGTCATTTGTTAAAGTCTTTTCTGTTTTCAAAGTTTCTGTACCCCAACCTGTGAGGAAGAAAGTTCTGTTGGGGGTCCATCTGTATCCTACCAGTCTGCATGGTCTCTGAGCAGAAAGAAGGTTGGCCAGCTATCTGGGTCACTGTGGAGTTGACCATCCAGCTTTTCTAACATTAATTACAACCATAGAAGTGCCCTGTTCTTGGTATTCTAATCCCACTGGAGACTTTTCATTAAGATCTTGTTCCTTTGCACACAGTTTGGGCATAACATATTTTCCTCCAGGTGCAGGGGTGGGAAACTGCAGGCTGGAACTAGGAAGAATGCACACATTCTTCCTTATTACTTCTCAAGAACCCAGGTTTGTTCAGCATGAAACAGCAGGTGAACACAGCTGCATGTGTTTGCAGGAGACTTCTCCCATGGACCACACACCACCTGACACCACAGGTCTCCTGTGGAAATTCCACTGCCTCTGATTCTCCTGACTCCATCTTCCCAGACTCTTTGGGGTTAGGCGAATCCTCTGCAGGTGGAAGAGCCACTTCCGGAGGATTAGTTCTTTCATAACACACTCCTTCCTGAGGACTTCCTGCAGATGCTTTCCCTCTCTCCATCTTTAATTTTCTCCACAATGATGACTCAATCCTGACCTCTTTTGCTGTGGTAGTAATATCCTTTTGATTTGGATAAGCATAGGCACACAGTCTCCTACATGCATCTAATTTCCTGCCTTTGGAGCTGATCTTTAATTGTTGGCACCATGCTCGCAAGATGTCTCCAGAAAGCTGGTTGACTGATGGCAGTTTAGAGGACATTGGGGGAATTAGTATCTTTTTCTGAGACTGTAGGCTGTCATTGCCTTATGGCTTCTCTTTTGGACAGGAAGATTTTATCATCCTTCATTTTTTCCCCTTTGCTAAGGTTGTCAGTAACCCTGTAGATGTGCTTGATTGACTGGAAGCCCAATATTGCCCTTCAGTTTCTTTAGACACTTTTTCACACTTAGAATTTTCATACTCTTCCCTTGACTTCTCTGTGCACTCCCACTCCTTGCCTCTTGTATGCTCCATACTCAGAAAGTAGATGAGGTTGATAAATAAAATAAAAAGAAAAATTCTTCTCACATCCCAACATGCCTGTGGTCCTTGATTGCTTTGCAAGTAAGCTTCTTGAGTTTTTTATAGATCCTTGTTATTGGTCCCTTATCTGAGGATACTTTACAAATGTATTGCCCCATTCTGATGGTTGGTTCTTCATTCTAATTATTGTTTCCTTTGAAGTATGGAAGCCTCTAAGCCTGATGTAGTCTCATCTTCAGAAAAATGCAGCTGGGCCCCTATCTGGCACCATTAAGAAAAATCAACTCAAAATTGAACAAAGATCTAAGAATAAGATCTCAAACTATAAAACTACTGGTGAAAATACAGGAGAAATTCTTGGAGACATTGAAGTAGGCAAACACTTCCCAAATAAGATCCCCAAATGTATAGGTAATAATCCTGAAAGTTTTCTTTATCTATTTATTTATTAATTTTGCCATAAGGCAAAATAAATGAATAAATCTCCAAAGAGAGAGAGAAAGAAACAGAGAGAGATAAAGTAAGAAATCCTCTCCACCCCCACCCCAGGGTGGATAGTCACACTGAAATACTTTTGCTTTCATTCTGCTGTTAAGATTTTGGGTATGCACACACAGATGCCCAACATGTTTTTCATTTTTCTAGGTCTGGAACTCAAACTGCTCATTGAGCCATGGAATCTAGTCACCTTAAGCACCATGATGCCACCTGACCAGAGTCTTCACACATTTAAAAATAGCTTTAAGTTACTTTAATGGAAGCTCATCAATGAATGCTAATCTCAAGTCTTAAATTGTACACTTAATATCTGGTATTTAATTTTCTTTGGAAAAGAAGTCTGAACAAGTTTAAGATTTCTGCTTTTTAAAGTTATTTTCATGTTCATTTGTGACAATATTAAAATTAGTTTCCTTCTTAAAATTTCCAGATTTTGTCTGGATAGGTAGCTTGAACAATAATCTTAGAAATCTGTTTTTTAAAAATGTATAACCAAGACTTTCATATTTTTATATATCACATTATATTTTCCTTTGTCTCTGTCTTAGCTAAGTTTTGGAAGTTACATACTTTGATTTGATGGTAATGATTAATAGGTGATGAAACGTTGAGAGAAAAGTGTATTTTTCGTCTGACTTTTTGGGTCATAATCTACACTTTTATCATATTATGAAAACAGATCTGGACGGAGTTTGTTCCTATTATACTTTCTGTTAACTTTTTTTGTTTTGTTTTTGAGTGTGGGACATACATTAGCAATATATTTTTAACTTTTTTTAGAAAAATTTTGTCTCATGGGCGAACCCAGTAGCACAGCAGTTATGGACTCCACATAGGAAGCTCGATACCACATGGCCAACAGCATGTGGAATCCTGGCCTTGGAACCTTGAAAAACATGTCAGGTATGTTTGTGCTCATGCCCAAATGAAGGAATAGAGAAATGGAGCCAAGATATTGTGTGACCATACACCATTTCTCACTCTTCTCTCTTTTTGGAAAGTGGACACATCCTCTAGCAATAAAAATAAAAAATGTTATCTCATAATGTCACAGTTACGGGATATTTCTTTCATAATATGGTGCTAACTCTAGTAAACTATTATAAATTAATCTTATGTATTTACTATCTTTATTACTAAAATATGTATTCTTTGTAGACTTTTGGAGGTTTATCTTTTTATTTTAATTTCTTTTGGGTGATTTTTTTCTATAGGACAAGTGTGTTTGCCAGAGAGCCAGTTAGAGAAAAAGTGAGAAATTGGCCACCAGGGGGAATGGCCATGCCACAATACCTTCTCCTCCATTCTCCTCTTGGGGTATGGGCACACATGCACAAGCACCTGGTGTGAATTTCAAGCTTCTGGGCCCAGGACTTGAACCATGGTCAGCCACGTGGGAGTCCAACACCCAACCACCATGCCACCTGCTGGCTCAGAGATTTAAAAATAGATTATTTATAGTCTCTTTGTCTTCCTATAAATTTAATAGCTATAGTGGGAAGCTAACTTTAAAGATCAAACTAGAGGCTAGAATATAAAATTAAAGCTTTAATTTAAACTCTAAGTCTGTTAATTAACATAATTATTAAAATGCTTAACATTATTGAGTTGAATTATTGGCAACATTATGATCAGTGCTGTGCAGTAAAATATTTACCAGTTGTACAACCTCACCAGCTTTCATGATCTCTTTAAAACTCAGTGCTTCATCAAATAAAAAGGATAATTTTACCACATCAAGGGGACATTTTTATAGTTAAATCCTTTTATTAATGTAAAATATATAGTAGAATTTTTAGGAAAATGTTCTTATGACAATGATATATCAGTATCATTCTTTAAAAATTGTACATATCTAAAGTTATTTGCATAATCAAATACAATTACTATTATTTCAATGAAACCAAATATAGAATTTCTAAATTAAGTCTGTTGAGAATGTAGGGGGAATAGAATAATGTAAAAGGTTGCCTGGAGCAACTTCCATCTCCAGCTGCAAATTCATAACCAGAAACCTCAGATAATATAAACTTTTATCACCTGGAATATTTTAAATCTCTTCCAAGGTTGTAGATGATCTATAGCATAGGTCAATAAACTGTTGAGCTGTTTTAACTGAGCCCTTAGACCAATAATCATTGACTCAGATGTAGGTGTAATCCCACTTTTATTAAAGCAAAACAAAACAAAACAATAGGGCTGACGCTGTGGTAATGATTAAGGGAGCTAGATCCCACATGGCCAACTGTGTGGTTTAAATCCCAGGCCCAGTGGCTTAAAAAACACACCAAGTGTATATGAGTCCTAAATTCCATCAGGATGGCGAAATGGAGGAAAGTAGATTGCAGCATGTCTATACCCAATTAGGAGTTTTGTTTTCTCCATCTCATCTCTCTCAGTCTTTCTGTCTGTCTCTGATAAGCACACACACTTTGGCAAATTAAAACAAAATAAAACTAAAAGGAAGGGAAACAAGTGTCTGACTTTCATTCCATCTTCCTTCAGTCCGTGGCAGTATGACTGTGAAGTATTGATTCTCACTCATCATTTATACACCATGGCAAATCCTGAATTGTTTAGGTCAACGAAGCTGGTCTTTGAAGACTTCGACCTAGACTATGGTGCAGCTGTAAAATGAGACTCAGTGAAGCCAACCTATGTGGGAAGTTTCCCTGTGAGCATTCCAGAGATCTCTCTTAGTACACTACTTATGATATGGGGCTTACAGAGGCCCAGAGTATATCATGGCATCAAGACTTTGTGGAAGTGCTATCTTCATTTCTCTCTCATGGAAGTAAATGACAAAATAAACTTAAAATTGAAAAAAATAATCAGTGAGTCAGACATGTGTGTATCCCAAATTCTTTTTTTTTTTTTTTTTTTGGAGAGGTTTTCGCTACAGGGCGAGTGCGCTCGCCAGACAGACAGAGAGAGACAGAGAGACAGAAAGCAAGAAATCACCTCCCAGGAGGGATGGTCACGCCGCAATCCCTACTCCTCCGTTCTCCTCTCGGGATCTTGGGCATGCACACGCGCCCGGTGTGAGTTTTAAGCCACTGGGTCTGGGACGCGAACCGCGGTCGACTACGTGGGAGTCCAGCGACATAGCCATTACGCTAACTGCTGGTTCCCTGTATCCCAAATTCTGACAGGATGTATAAATAGAGAAAAAGAGGACTGAAGCATGACTATATCCCATTGAGAGGTTCTTGCTCTCTCTCTCTATTTCTTGTGAAAACACAAGCCTCTGCCATTAACAAAACAGAAACAAAGTGAAAACAAAAACAAAATTCACCAGTTTCTTTTTCTTTTTCTTTTTTTTTTTTGCAATATCTATAGCTAGTCAAGAACATGAAACTGGGATTATGAAATGTTTAATTGCTCAACATTAGCACATAAAATAGTTTAAATTCCAAGAGATAGTACATACATTGCAATTATTATATGTATTACATGAATAAGCATCACCATTTCTTCCTTATCATATATGCCATCTACCAAACTGAACTTGAAATTACAGTTTTATTTATATTACTCAGTGAATAACTGGTAGAAATGACCAAAAAAAGGAATATGATTAATATACTAGTCTAGAATTTCAATTCTTTTTTTCTAGAGGAGAGACAGTTTCTGAAGCGTGCTATTGTGTATTGACACGGGTAGGACTTTTATAGTCAATGGATAATGTAAAAGTACTGAAGGATGGGGAAAGAACATCAACTAACTGGAGACAGGAAGGAAATGGGATGCAGTCATTGGGAGTCAGATACAAATTAGATTTTTAATCTTGAACTTCAGTGAAAAATGAGATGAGAGTGAGTTAAATGCTGGGAGTGTTATAAGATGGGAAAGGCTGCACATACGTACTTCCTAGAGAATGTAACCCCAAAGAGAGGGCTTTAATAAGCAGCATTTGGCAGCATAAACAGAGTTTCAATGAGGAAAACAAATTTCTGGAGGCACTCATAAGGAATGATGGGAAATCTATTTATTAGAGAGATTAAATAAAAACAAGGCAGTTCACAATGATATTTAGGATACCCATACATACTTATATTAGTTGATTTTATCCATTTCACATGGTTGAAAGTCTCTTTCCAAAATTCTCTTGTTTCATTAACTAGAACTATTTTCTTGTATATTTTCCCATAGTATTCATAAATTTTTTAATGGGCTACAAGCTAATGATTATATTTATTATTTATTATCTATCTGCTATATCTGACATGTAAATTCCAATATGCAAGAGTTTTGGTTTTTACTCACTAATGTTTTTGAAGTTTTTTAATTAATTAATTAATTAATTAATTAATTTTTTGGAGAGAATTTTGCAATAAGGTGCATGTGCTTGCCAGAAAGAGAGAGACGGAGAGACAGAAAGTGAGAAATCATTCCCTGGGGGATGGCCATGCCTGAATTCATTCTCTCAGGATCTTGGGCATGCATGCACACATGCCTGGCGTGAGTTTAAGCCACCAGATCTGGGACTCCAACCAGGGTCGACTACATGGGAGTCCAGCGACATAGCCATTATGCTAACTGCTGGTCCCATATTCTACTTATTCTTTTACAACATTAATGCATTCTATTATTCTACACACATTCTAATTTTAGACCTCCACTAAATGAAATAATTAGCCTATGCTGGTTAGTCAGTTATTCAAGTAGAGGTTTGAGTAGTCGCTGGAATTTTTATGGAATGAATATATTACTAAACACTATGGAAAGTGATCCATTAAAAAAAAATACTGAGCATAATGAGCCTAGGAAAATGAGGTGGGTAACACAATTATTAAAGGTCATTGTTCTTCAATCACAACGTAGAGGTTTATTTTCATTTATTTATTTAACTTCCTTAAGAATTCTTAGGTTTAAAAGGAATCATTAACCTTAAAAGTACACAGATGTTAAGGTTGTCAAACATGGAAAATAGCTTAAAGAAAGTCATGAAGTTGAATATCAATTATTAGGTCAATGAATCCCTTAGTATTCTTTTCTTTTTAAATATTTAAAGGAAGTGTCCAATTCCCAATATTAAAAGAAGAAAAAAAGAGGACGATATGGTGATACACAGTGGGAGAAAATCTGATTAGAAAAAAAGGATGTAGAACAGAATCAAAAACTGATGATCCATTTAGAACTTTGTGATAGTCTCATCAGGTAATATCAATTTGCTTCTGACCCCGAATGACTGCTAATAGATGTTTGTTGAATGAATGGTTGCATGAATAAGTAAAGAGATACAAAATATTTTATATGTTTTTCTTGGCAAATTAAATTAATAAGAATTTTATATTTTATATATTATTTATTAACTAAATTCTAGACTGTGTTAAAGTGTAGAGAATATATTAACTATATGTTTTATTACTGCGTAATATTCAGTAGATACATGCTTAAGTTCATAATATCTTAACCATCATTTTGAGTAATTATGTCTTAATCCTTATGTGTGATTACCTATGTTATGATTTATATTTCAAAGGAATATAAAGTTAATCAGTTTATATTAAAATTATACTAATAATGCTGTTACAAGTTAGGATGGTAACAAGTAAAGAAAAATAAACAAACAAATAATACTGTATGTTGAATTATGTATTCACCCATAAGGACACACATTCTAAGTTGGCACACTTAATTATACCTAGAGAAAATGTGTGCAGGCTTTACAATTTTGCTTAATGGAATTTTATATCATCTAGATATCTCTAAACTACAGACCTATTTTCTTAAATCTGGTGAAAAGCGAACGTATTTTTATGTAAATATAAAAAGATGTGGGCCTTTTAAACCAAGTGATTCCAGAGGACATGTTTTCTGTAAGAAAAATTTGATTCTCAATTAATTCTTGCAAAGCAATTTAATTGAAAATTGTTCCTAATCAGCCCTGGAGAAAAGTCAATATATTTGGAAAGTCCACTAAAAGATAAAGGTCCCAAAATGTATTAGTTATAATTGTTTCACATTTTGGACTATAAGCTTATGTTAAAAATAAAAATATTAATCATGCATGTAGTAAAAACCCTCATTATAAACAGCAGGAA
>NW_006207517.1:445006-455376 GCF_000334495.1 Tupaia belangeri chinensis
GGAATCATTTTATGATCTAATAATCATGTTTAAATTACAATTTTCTAAATTTTAAAAATACAATGCAATTAAACGGTGTACAAAACAATATTATTGGGAATATAAGTCCTAGTAAGAAGTAGGCGATGTGTTGCTATTTAAAGAGAGATGAATTTTATATGATTATCCTCAGTCATGAGAAAAGTTATTAATTTTATAAAACTCTGAAAAAGATATGAATATTTCATCTGGATAAAGAGCCAACCAAATCAATGAGTTATATTAGTGAGCCAGAAAATATATCCATAATTTCAAATACAATTTTGTTTTATTTTAGGTATGTTGGGTGTTAAAGAACATGCAGTTTACATATGTTCATACATATTTTATGTACGAGTATGCAAGAATTCACAAGTGAATATACATGACACAAAAGAGAAAACAGAACTATATTGAGCTATTCCCACACTATTGATCTAATTATTTTAGTAATCTCACACAACTAAGTTACAGTTTGATACTGTCCTACCTGTCTACTATAAAAATGAAAAATGAGGGGCACTTAGTGTTCCCTGCTTGAGTACTAAGCTGTCTCTTGTAATGATTTCAGAGACAGGCATGATTTGCTTGACCCAATCAGAGAACATTTGCTCTTGTCTAAAGAGTGGGGCAATTTGGAGATTGTAATTGTGCCTATCAGGTAAGTTGAATTCTCAGTTTGATCTTTACTGGGTTTATGCAATACTCCTAAAGCAATAACATCTCAGGAGCAGTCATAGAAAAAAGCAAAAATGCAAATACTAAGTGTCATTTAAATAAATCTTTATAAAGTATTAGGCAAAAAAAGCACAAGACACTGAGTACTAGTTACAACATATAATAGAAAAAGAAAAACAAGTTTTTATGTTTGCTGTTAGTTTTTTTAATTATTTTATTTAACTTTATTTATTATTTATTCATTTTGTTTATTTAAATTTGACCAGAGAGGGACGGAGTGAGAAAGAGAGAGAAAGAGAAGGTGAGAAAGCAAACCGCCAGGTCCAGGACTCGAACCACGGTCGGCCACGTGGGAATCCAGCGCCTTTAACCACCATGCCACCTGCCGGCCCCCTGCTGTTACTTTTTTATTGTGCCTTTACATCACAGTAGGACTTTACACAAACACGCCTTCAAACATCAGCAGAAAATTTTTCTTCAGTAAAGAACTAAAAGAGCAAAGAAAGTTGATTATGTGGCTGTATGGATCCTGAAACTTAGTAAAAGTTTGATAAGAATTTTCTAATTTAATGTCTTATAAGTGAAATTAAGCTCTATATCATTATAATATACATGTTATACATGAGATTATATATATATATATACACACAGACACACACAAATACATTACACATTTTATGTAAGATACATTTTGTAATATTTTTTATATTTTCATGTGTATTTTGTTTTAAATGTGTTAATAAAGTTGCTAATGAAATAGTAACTTTAAGTTTACTGTAAGTTTTAAAGTTCATGTTTAAGAGAATCTATTTGTTATTACTCCAGTGGCACACAAAGTTTTTATTTTATTATTTTTTTAAGGAGATATTTTCTGCTATAGGGTGCCTGTGCTTGCCAGAAAGACAGAGAGAGACAGAGAGACAGAAAGCAAGAAATTACTCCCCTCCCAGGGGAAATGGCCAGGTCGCAATCCCTTCTCCATTCTCCTCTCAGGATCTTGGGCATGCAGACACATATGCCTGATGTGAACTTTAAGCTGCAAGGTCTGGGACTCAGACCTTGGTTGACTACATGGGAGTCCAGTGATATAACCATTACGCTATCTGCTGGTCCTGGAACACAAAGATTTTAATGAAATTCACAACTTAATATGTCAAACAAATGTAAATGGTAAAGAAAAATATAATCTGGAAACAGTAACAAAATTGAAGATTATACCAAGGAATAGTTCATAACTTTTACTATTCAAACAGTTGAGAAACTTCTAAGAATATGCAACATGGTGAACAAATATATTTTTTACAAAAGATCCAAAAGCAATATTTTGACTATCATAATCAAACCAAAGAACTTAAATAGTATAAAACACTTGAAAAATAATATACCATTATAAAATGAATTGAATTTGAGACCAGCAGATGGTGTAACGTTTATGTAACTGTACTGCTATTTAGTAGACGGCAGTTTGAATCCCAGACATGGGGGCTTAAAACTCACGCCAGGTGCATGTGCTTGTGTGTCCAAAATCACAAGAGGAGAATTGAGGTATTGCAGTGTGGCTATACCGTCTAGGGGAGAGTGTTATTTCACACTTTTTGTCTCTCTCTCTCTCCAGAGTGTACTTATGCCCTATAGCAAAAATCTCTCAAAAAAATTTTAAAAAGGAAAAGAAATGAAGAGTTAAATATACAAATGTTTTAGCCTTTGTTAATCTTTAAAAATTGTTTTCTTTCATGTAACTAGATTTATACACATGTGTAAATAATTATCTCTAAAATATATTTTTCTTAACTACAAGCTATTTAGTAACACATGGAAATGTGCATTTCAAATAAAAATGTGTAAATATTTAATTTCCTCCATAAAAAATCATAACTGATGTTATATTTGTAGATATGAATGGATATGTTCTATCTCAATTACTTTTAAAGTACTAATTGGACTCAGTCTAGATGCTGTAGTTCATAGTGTACTGTACTACAGTAGTGGAAGCCACATGACCAACCACAGGTTCAGAACCCAGGGTCACTCTGAAAACACATAGGGCCTGAGATGGGTGTCTAAGATCCTGAGGAGCTGGAAGGTTGTGGAAAGATAATCATAGCATGATAAGAGCTGACTGAGAGTGCTCATTTTCTCTCCTTTCTCTTTTTTTTTTTCTCTCTTTAGTGCACACACACTCCATTATCATTTCTTCATCACAGAGACAGTGAGAAAGAGAGAGAGAGAGAGAAAATGAGAAAGCACCCCTTCAAATGGGAAGGCCATGCCAAAATCCTCTCCCCTCCATTTTTCTCTCAGAATTTTGTATAGGCACGCATTTGCAACTAATGTATTTTTTAAGCCACCATGGCTGAAACTCAAACCACATGGTTGGTCATGTGGATTCCAGTTGCCTTTACCACCATTCCACTGGCTGACCCTTTAAGAGGATCAAATTTATCTACACTTTACATTTCAGGAGATGCATGGCAGAACATAACAAAACTATATACACAATTTTCTCACCTAAAGATGCATTTCTTATAGTTTATTTATGTATTTCTTCTGTGAGTGAGAGAAAGAGAGAGAGAAGAGACAGTTACCCACAGCTGGGTCTTCATGATTCATTCTACTCCCAGCTATGGCCAGCCTGGATCATGGGAACATTCATTCCCCCAGCATGCTGTGGGAGATTCTGGTAAAAGAGCCCAGGACCTTTTCTATGTGTGTACTGTTGCATTATTATTGCACAACTATCTGACCCTAAAGATTTAATTTATAGTGGGATAAATGTTAATTTCATTCTCTCAGATGCTCAGTAAGTTTTTGTTGTTAAATACCTAGTTTGGAATGGTAGAGCATAATATCATACAATGCAATTATAGTATCATAGTTTTGTCATCGATGTTTACTGAAATCATCATAGTAAAAACAATAATATAGGAGGCATTTACTTACCACTTGTAAGAATTGCATTCCCCTCCTGCCCACTTCATCAGTTAAAATAGTTGTAGCTCACAAATCTTCTTCTTTGCTTTGGGCTATTTGTAGGCACTTCTTTTGTAGTGATTAAAGTGCTAGTTCTTAGTGAATCCATTAAGAAGAAAGTGACTAATTATGAGCATTAACAGTAAAGATTATGGGAAGGGCCATGTGTTTCATCATGAATGCCGAAAACTACTGTGTTAAATCTGTAATTTGAAATGAGTGAGTGTAGCATGTAATAGATAACAGAAAAGTATTCACAGAGCAGAAAGGCAGGCTGTTATCTCTGAAAACAATAAAGAAATTAGGTAGGAAATGCTGAAAGAATAGTTTTCATTATGCTGTTCAGTCTTAGATGGTTGCTAGAGAACAGAAAGAAGCAGAAATGGTTGGGCTTTCTTATCTCATTCCCTGCCATCTCTCGACATTCTATGTCATATTGCCAACTCGGTGTCATTTGTTTGTAGTCTACTATTGACGTCCTTCCTCTTATTCTTCCTCTATGAACCTAATAATGTACTATTCATTCTTTATAATAGATTTCAAAAGTCATCTTTATTTTTATCAACTTTTATAACACTTCACATTATTATAGTCCACTGACTATTAATGTGTATCCAATCACCTACTGTAATTAATAAAATCTCTTTCTCATGAAACAATCCTTGAGATCAGAACTACTGTATTATATATCAATATATCAATAATCTTTGATGTTGCTATTTAAATTATTTTGAGATGCTATGAACTATGCCTTTGCAAAATGGCTACCATAACCAATAAACATTGCAGGGTTTTTTGTTTGTTTGTTTGTTTTATTTATTTATTTTTGCTATAGGGCTTGTGTGCTTGACAGAGAAAAACAGAGAGAAAACAGAGAAACAGAAAGTGAGAAATGACCCCATGGAGGGGATGACCACTCTACAATCCCTTCTCCTCTATTCTGCTCCTGGGGTTTTGGGCACACAAGTACATATGCCTGGTACGATTTGAAGTCAATGGGTCCAAGTCTAGAACCATGGCAGGCTATATGGGAGTCTAGTGCCAAACACTGTGTGCTCTTACTGCTATGCTGACCTACTGTTCCACTGTCTCTCTTTCTCTCCTTGGATATTCCTATTCCTGAGAAGCAACAGTATTGAAATTAGACTGATTAATAACTCTACAATAGCCTCAAAGCAAGAGAAAGAAAGAGTCACGGGTCTTTCACTTTAAATAAAAAGGTAGAAATGATTAAACTTACTGAGAAAGATATATCAAAACCAAGTGAGGAAAGAAACTAAGCTTCTTGTTTCAGTTAGCCGAGTTGTAAATGCAAAGGTAAAGTTCTTGGAAAAAAATTAAAAGTTCCACTCCAGTGAACACATGAATGATAAGAAAGCAAAGCAGGGTTCTTGTTGATATGGAGACAGTGTTAGTGGTCAAGATAGAAACTCAAACCAGGCAAAGTAGTCTCTTAAGTCAAAGCCTAACCTAGAACGAGACCCTAATTCTCTTCAATTGCTTAAAAGCTGGAAGACGAGAAGGAACAGTAGGAGAAAAGTATGCAGCTAGTAGAAACTGGTTCATGAGGTATAAAGAAAGAAGCCATCTCTATAACATGGAAGTGTCAGGTGAAGCAGCAAATACTAAAGTATTATAGAAGCTGCAGCAAGTTATCCAGATCTAAGATAATGAAGATGCTATGCTAAACAAGAGCTTTAAGTAGATGTAATCGCCTTGTATTGGAAGAATATGCCATCTAGAGCTTTCACATTTTGAGAGGAGAATTTAATGTCTGACTTAAAAGCATTGAAGGTATGCTTACTTTTTCAGGGACTGACACAGCTAGTGACTTTAAGTTGTAAGTCAATATTCTACCATTCCAAAAATCCTTGGGTTAGTAGGAAGTGTGCTACCTCTACCTTCACCTGTGCTCTATAAATAGAACAACAAAGCTCTGATGGCAGTACATGTGTCTGCGGCATGGTTTATTGACTATTTTAAGCTTACTGGTGAGACTCTGCTTCTCCCAGAAAAAGAATCCTTTCAAAATAGTACGGCTCATTAGCAATGCACCTGGTCACTCAAGAGCTCTGGCAGAAGCATGCAAGAGGAGTAATGTTTTCATTCCTGTTAACAAAACATCCATTTTGTAGTTCACAAATCAAGGAATCGTGACTTCAAGACTTTATTTTCAAGAAATACATTTTGAAAAGCCAGAGCAACCTTACATAGTGATTCCTCTGATGGATCTGGGCAAACTAAGTTGAAAATTTTTGGAAAGGACACAAAGTTATAGAATTCAGCATGTTTGTAATTCATAGAAAAATATCAAATATCAATATTAACCAGAGTTTGGAAGAAGTTGAATCTAACCTATGGATAACTTTGAAGAGTATAAAACTTCAGTGGAAGAAGTATGTTGTGAACATAACAAGAGATTTATAAATGAGAATGGATACTGAAGATGTGACTGAATTGCTGCTGCACTCTCATCATATAATTTTAACGGGTAAAGAGTTGCTTCTAATGGATTAGCAAAGAAAGTGATTTCCTTTTTTTAATAATTATGTATTTAATTTTATTCATTCATTCATTAATTTAACGAGAGAGAGAGAGAGAGAAAGCGAGAAAACAAGCCACCAGGTCTGGGACTCAAACTGTGGTTGGCCATATGGGAGTGTCCAGTGCCTTAATCACCACACCACCTGCTGGTCCCCCAAGAGTGGAAAACCTACTCCTGATGAAACTGCTCTGAATAGTTTTGAAATGACAATAAGGGTTAAGAATATTATATAAACTTAGTTGATTAAACAGTAGTTTAGGCTTGAGACGATAGACTCCAGTTTTGAAAGAAATTCTATAATGGGTAAAATGCTATCAGGCATTATCACTTGCTTAAAAAATATCTCTGATGAAAGAAATAGTCAATGATATACATATTATTGTTGTCTTCTTTTGAAGAATTGCCGCAGCCACCTCTACCTTCAGCAAATATCACTCTGATCAGTCAGCAGCCACAAACATGAAGAGAAAACCCTCTACCAGGAAAAAGGACAACTTGTTGAAGGTTCAGATGTTTATCAGCATTTTTTAGCAATAAAGAATTTTTAATTAAGGTATGTACAGTGTGTTCTTTTTAGATATAATGTTATTACACAGTTCATAATTGACAGTGTAGTGTAAACAGAACTTGTATACACACTGAGAAACCAAAAGGAAGAAACCAGAAGTTCTGTGTGCTTCAATTTATTAAATATTTACTTCATTGTGATAGTCTTGAAACCAACACCACATTTCCAAATATGCTTGCATGTGCTTTAAAGGTACAAACAAGAGGGTATTCTGAAAAATGTAGTGAAAGTTATGAAAAAGAAATAGAGCTCTCAAATTACTTTAGGGTGTCTGGATTGATCAACTAAAAGACTGTTTGCCATGAACTTAAATGTTCAAAATTAAATGTCAGTTTTGAGGCAGGTGGAAGTCCAATCATGTTAGATGACAAATAAAAGTGGTAGTTTTCTTTTAGAAGACTCTATTTTGTTTTCTTGAGGAAATAGGAAACTAAGTCATTTCTTGAAAGCAGGATAGAGGAAGAGGTGTTGGAGATCTAGGAAGAAAAGAGAGTGTGGAATCATGTTCAAGTACAATAGACAAGAGAATGAAATACAGAAATAGAGTGAGTGGATAGCATTCTGTGTGTCCTTGAGGTTCACAATAATACTATTAAATATGGAATAAATATAGTGGATCAGTATTTTCTCTATTCATATTTAGCTGAATTATGCAGTGTCAGAGTATCCTAAGATTGGAGGTAACCATCATACTGATTTTGCAGTAAGAAAAGCTGAGATGAAGCAAGCAATCTCAAGGTATTTCTAAGGGATTTATTATCATCAATGAACATAATATAGGAAAGACTAGAGGCTATGAAAAAGGGGAGACAGTAAAAAATAGAATGAGCATTGCATGAAAGTCTTGCATGTCAAAAATTGTTGGTGTTGGGACATTAAAAGGTGTAATCTGGAATGACAAGAAGTGGGATCAGAACCGATGTAACAATTTAACACAAATCTTGATCATGCTAATTTTTGGAAATCATTATCCTTCTAAAAAGGATACATTGTTTAAAAACCAATACATTATAATAAAGGTGACTTTTTTTTTTTTGGTCTTTTTTGTGTGTTTGTGAATATGCCTGGGTTGCACACATATTTGAAGAAGAATGAATTGTGCATAAGAATCTCCATAGCTAATGAGATTTCATGTTAGAATCTTGCACTACTCTCGTGATGAATCAATAACATGTTTAAAACAGAAAATTTCTTGAGACAATAAAATTATCTTATTTAAAAACAAAAAGGTTTTTTTATAGAACAAGAAGACTAAATTTATTTTTTATTAGGTTGGGAGAAAGAAGATGAAAAATATCATCTTGAGGACAGCACTTCTTTTAAGATAAAGGTCACAATTTACTCAACAGACAAGGGAATTTTTTCTTCCTCAAAATTCGTTTTTTAAGCTTAGAGACCATGAAGAGCTATGATTCATGTTGTTACGGTAGACTGGCTTATGATATATCAGAATTTCAACAATACGTGGTAGAACTAATCCAGGAAAGTATGTTACAAACCTTGAAGTCAGATTGAAAACAGATGTCATTTGGGAAAAGAATTCAAAGCATTGGGGGAAAAATCACCTTGACTTCATAAATAAATATTAAAAGGTAGCCTTAACTGAAACTACTACTAATATTTGCTACTCTTCAGTATTTATAAAGAGAAAATGTTCAAAATTAGTCTTATATCTAAATCATGGATTTTAAAGTTAATATTAATAGGTTGACTTTTGGTTACAAAGGGTATTTCTTTCAATTTGCTAAATCTAAAAAAGCCATATCAAATAAAAATAGTATGGGAAGTTTTGGTACAGACTGTTAAACCTTTTAAACCTCACAGGGGCAAGGTGACGGCAAGCCAAAGGAAACATCTGTCGAACCCACTTATATTTTCTTACTTTAACATTTATCTCTAAAAAACAAACAAGCAAACAAACAAAAAAACCCTACCTTTTTGTGTTGGCTAACTATTAAAATAACTTCTATTGCATTAGAAAATATTCAAATATTGGAGTTGAGCTCTGGCTATTTCAACTACCTAATGGATTTAGTATTCCAGGATATTTCCATCCATTCTCTCACTATCCATTCCTTGGATTTATCCTTCGATTTATGGAATAATGGCTCCAGCAATTCCAGTACCATAAGCAGATACTACAGTATGAAAAGGAAGAAAATAATGATTTCTCCCTATTCTGACCCTTAAAAATGCTGAAATACTTTTGCCAGAATCATTTCAAAATCCCACGTCTATGTGATTTTCCATTTCTTATCCAAACTCTGGCAAGGAGGTTTACAAATGTCCAACCTTAAACTTCAATAGTGTCCAGGTTAAGAAACCCTGTCTTAGACCAGTCAAGATCATCTCATTAGCTATTGTTGACATCAGCTTCTAGTGAATCCCATGGATGAGAAATAAAAAAGTTAATATTAATAGGTTGACTTTTGGTTACAAAGGGTATTTCTTTCAATTTGCTAAATCTAAAAAAGCCATATCAAATAAAAATAGTATGGGAAGTTTTGGTACAGACTGTTAAACCTTTTAAACCTCACAGGGGCAAGGTGACGGCAAGCCAAAGGAAACATCTGTCGAACCCACTTATATTTTCTTACTTTAACATTTATCTCTAAAAAACAAACAAGCAAACAAACAAAAAAACCCTACCTTTTTGTGTTGGCTAACTATTAAAATAACTTCTATTGCATTAGAAAATATTCAAATATTGGAGTTGAGCTCTGGCTATTTCAACTACCTAATGGATTTAGTATTCCAGGATATTTCCATCCATTCTCTCACTATCCATTCCTTGGATTTATCCTTCGATTTATGGAATAATGGCTCCAGCAATTCCAGTACCATAAGCAGATACTACAGTATGAAAAGGAAGAAAATAATGATTTCTCCCTATTCTGACCCTTAAAAATGCTGAAATACTTTTGCCAGAATCATTTCAAAATCCCACGTCTATGTGATTTTCCATTTCTTATCCAAACTCTGGCAAGGAGGTTTACAAATGTCCAACCTTAAACTTCAATAGTGTCCAGGTTAAGAAACCCTGTCTTAGACCAGTCAAGATCATCTCATTAGCTATTGTTGACATCAGCTTCTAGTGAATCCCATGGATGAGAAATAAATGAATACATAAAGAAATTGTAGCTACCTTAAGAAGAAAGCCAGGATAATGATGCCGGGTAGACAACGATGTCCTACCTGCACCAAATAGTAAAAGCATGAATTGTAAGTCTTACCCTTATCTTTCAGCACACATAAGGGTTTCTAAGTTCAAGGATCTGATTAAAATTTCATTATGGCCACACTGGCCCATAGCCTAGTGGTTGAGGCAGCTAAATAGCACATACCTCACTGTGAATTGAATTCTAGCCCCAGTGGCTTGAAGAAAAGCAATAATGGCACAAAGAGGTGTGTTATTATCTGTTGAAGATATTTTGCAGTTTTATCAACAGTACTAGGGAGAAATGTTCACCTGTTGCAATATCCATTTTGTAAGACAAATAATAATATGATTGAATGTATGGAAGAAAAAATTGTGGCACATATACTCTATGGAATACTACTCAGCCATAAAAACCAACAGAACCCTGGCCT